>NC_057807.1:84394390-84405131 GCF_018294505.1 Triticum aestivum
AAGACGATTCTACATTCTCACTACCATTACAACCGTTCCCTAACAATGGATAATGTCCTATACTACTTACTCTCCCGCTCAATCACGGAGACGAGTTTTCCACGGTTTCCACCCCTCCCTCCATACCGCAGCAGCACGAGTTTTTTCCATCCCTTTCAGAACGTGCTCTTCGCACCACAAAGCCGCCCCAAGACGCGCGAGCAATGAGCATCGAGCTTAAACATATCGCAAACGTCAAAAATAATATAACGGGATTAATATATATCGCGCACGTGCGATATGTTTGTCACAAGGCGCAAAAAATAATTAAAAAGGGAATGCAACACGAGGACTTCCCAGGAGGTCACCCATCCTAGTACTACTCTCGCCCAAGCATGCTAAACTTCGGAGTTCTGACGGGATCCGGTGCTTTACTGCTGGTATGATCGCATCCGACATGTTTCCCCGTCTTCCTGCCTTATGCTTGCCACTCCCAGGTCCGCTCCAAAGACGATTCTACATTCTCACTACCATTACAACCGTTCCCTAACAATGGATAATGTCCTATACTACTTATTCTCCCGCTCAATCACGGAGACGAGTTTTCCACGGTTTCCACCCCTCCCTCCATACCGCAGCAGCACGAGTTTTTTCCATCCCTTTCAGAACGTGTTCTTCGCACCACAAAGCCGCCCCAAGATGCGCGAGCAATGAGCATCGAGCTTAAACATATCGCAAACGTCAAAAATAATATAACGGGATTAATATATATCGCGCACGTGCGATATGTTTGTCACAAGGCGCAAAAAATAATTAAAAAGGGAATGCAACACGAGGACTTCCCAGGAGGTCACCCATCCTAGTACTACTCTCGCCCACTTAACTTCGGAGTTCTGATGGGATCCGGTGCTTTAGTGCTGGTATGATCGCATCCAACATGTTTCCCCGTCTTCGTCCCTTATGCTTGCGACTCCCAGGTCCGCTCCAAAGACGATTCTACATTCTCACTACCATTACAACCGTTCCCTAACAATGGATAACGTCCTATACTACTTACTCTCCCGCTCAATCATGGAGACGGGTTTTCCACGGTTTGCACCCCTCCCTCCATACCGCAGCAGCACGAGTTTTTTCCATCCCTTTCAGAACGTGCTCTTCGCGCCACAAAGCCGCCCCAAGACGCGCGAGCAATGAGCATCGAGCTTAAACATATCGCAAACGTCAAAAATAATATAACGGGATTAATATATATCGCGCACGTGCGATATGTTTGTCACAAGGCGCAAAAAATAATTAAAAAGGGAATGCAACACGAGGACTTCCCAGGAGGGAACCCATCCTAGTACTACTCTCGCCCAAGCACGGTTTAACTTCGGAGTTCTGATGGTATCCGGTGCTTTAGTGCTGGTATGATCGCATCCAACATGTTTCCCCGTCTTCGTCCCTTATGCTTGCGACTCCCAGGTCCGCTCCAAAGACGATTCTACATTCTCACTACCATTACAACCGTTCCCTAACAATGGATAATGTCCTATACTACTTACTCTCCCGCTCAATCACGGAGACGAGTTTTCCACCGTTTCCACCCCTCCCTCCATACCGCAGCAGCATGAGTTTTTTCCATCCCTTTCAGAACGTGCTCTTCGCACCACAAAGCCGCCCCAAGACGCGCGAGCAATGAGCATCGAGTTTAAACATATCGCAAACGTCAAAAATAATATAACGGGATTAATATATATCGCGCACGTGTGATATGTTTGTCACAAGGCGCAAAAAATAATTAAAAAAGGAATGCAACACGAGGACTTCCCAGGAGGTCACCCATCCTAGTACTACTCTCGCCCAAGCACGCTTAACTTCGGAGTTCTGATGGGATCCGGTGCTTTAGTGCTGGTATGATCGCATCCGACATGTTTCCCCGTCTTCGTCCCTTATGCTTGCCACTCCCAGGTCCGCTCCAAAGACGATTCTACATTCTCACTACCATTACAACCGTTCCCTAACAATGGATAATGTCCTATACTACTTACTCTCCCGCTCAATCACGGAGACGAGTTTTCCACGGTTTCCACCCCTCCCTCCATACCGCAGCAGCACGGATTTTTTCCATCTCTTTCAGAACGCGCTCTTCGCGCCACAAAGCCGCCCCAAGACGCGCGAGCAATGAGCATCGAGTTTAAACATATCGCAAACGTCAAAAATAATATAACGGGATTAATATATATCGCGCACGTGCGATATGCAAGGCGCAAAAAATAATTAAAAAGGGAATGCAACACAAGGACTTCCCAGGAGGTCACCCATCCTAGTACTACTCTCGCCCAAGCACGCTTAACTTCGTAGTTCTAATGGGATCCGGTGCTTTAGTGCTGGTATGATCACATCCGACATGTTTCCCCGTCTTCGTCCCTTATGCTTGCCACTCCCAGGTCCACTCCAAATACGATTCTACATTCTCACTACCATTACAACCGTTCCCTAACAATGGATAATGTCCTATACTACTTACTCTCCCGCTCAATCACGGAGACGAGTTTTCCACGGTTTCCACCCCTCCCTCCATACCGCAGCAGCACGAGTTTTTTCCACCCCTTTCGAATGCGTTCTTCGCGCCACAAAGCCGCCCCAAGACGCGCGAGCAATGAGCATCGAGCTTAAACATATCGCAAACGTCAAAAATAATATAATGGGATTAATATATATCGCGCACGTGCGATATGTTTGTCACAAGGCGCAAAAAATAATTAAAAAGGGAATGCAACACGAGGACTTCCCAGGAGGTCACCCATCCTAGTACTACTCTTGCCCAAGCACGCTTAACTTCGGAGTTCTGATGGGATCTGGTGCTTTACTGCTGGTATGATCGCATCCGACATGTTTCCCCGTCTTCGTCCCTTATGCTTGCCACTCCCAGTTCCGCTCCAAAGACGATTCTACATTCTCACTACCATTACAACCGTTCCCTAACAATGGATAATGTCCTATACTACTTACCCTCCCGCTCAATCACGGAGACGAATTTTCCACGGTTTCCACCCCTCCCTCCATACCGCAGCAACACAAGTTTTTTCCACCTCTTTCAGAACGCGCTCTTCGCGCCACAAAGCCGCCCCAAGACGCGCGAGCAATGAGCATCGAGCTTAAACATATCGCAAACGTCAAAAATAATATAACGGCTTGCCACTCCCAGGTCCGCACCAAAGATGATTCTACATTCTCACTACCATTACAACCGTTCCCTAACAATGGATAATGTCCTATACTACTTACTCTCCCGCTCAATCACGGAGACGAGTTTTCCACGGTTTCCACCCCTCCCTCCATACCGCAGCAGCACGAGTTTTTTTCATCCCTTTCAGAACGTGCTCTTCGCACCACAAAGTCGCCCCAAGACGCGCGAGCAATGAGCATCGAGCTTAAACATATCGCAAACGTCAAAAATAATATAACGGGATTAATATATATCGCGCACGTGCGATATGTTTGTCACAAGGCGCAAAAAATAATTAAAAAGGGAATGCAACACGAGGACTTCCCAGGAGGTCACCCATCCTAGTACTACTCTCGCCCAAGCACGCTAAACTTCGGAGTTCTGATGGGATCCGATGCTTTACTGCTGGTATGATCGCATCCGACATGTTTCCCCGTCTTCGTGCCTTATGCTTGCCACTCCCAGGTCCGCTCCAAAGACGATTCTACATTCTCACTACCATTACAATCGTTCCCTAACAATGGATAATGTCCTATACTACTTACTCTCCCGCTCAATCACGGAGACGAGTTTTCCACGGTTTCCACCCCTCCCTCCATACCGCAGCAGCACGAGTTTTTTCCATCCCTTTCAGAACGTGTTCTTCGCACCACAAAGCCGCCCCAAGACGCGCGAGCAATGAGCATCGAACTTAAACATATCTCAAACGTCAAAAATAATATAACGGGATTAATATATATCGCGCACGTGCGATATGTTTGTCACAAGGCGCAAAAAATAATTTAAAAGGGAATGCAACACGAGGACTTCCCAGGAGGTCACCCATCCTAGTACGACTCTCGCCCACTTAACTTCGGAGTTCTGATGGGATCCGGTGCTTTAGTGCTGGTATGATCGCATCCAACATGTTTCCCCGTCTTCGTCCCTTATGCTTGCGACTCCCAGGTCCGCTCCAAAGACGATTCTACATTCTCACTACCATTACAACCGTTCCCTAACAATGGATAATGTCCTATACTACTTACTCTCCCGCTCAATCACGGAGACGAGTTTTCCACGGTTTCCACCCCTCCCTCCATACCGCAGCAGCACGAGTTTTTTCCATCCCTTCCAGAACGTGCTCTTCGCACCACAAAGCCGCCCCAAGACGCGCGAGCAATGAGCATCGAGCTTAAACATATCGCAAACGTCAAAAATAATATAACGGGATTAATATATATCGTGCACGTGCGATATGTTTGTCACAAGGCACAAAAAATAATTAAAAAGGGAATACAACACGAGGACCTCCCAGGAGGTCACCCATCCTAGTACTACTCTCGTCCAAGCACGCTTAACTTTGGAGTTCTGATGGGATCCGGTGCTTTAGTGCTGGTATGATCGCATCCGACATGTTTCCCCGTCTTCGTCCGTTATGCTTGCGACTCCCAGGTCCGCTCCAAAGACGATTCTACATTCTCACTACCATTACAACCGTTCCCTAACAATGGATAATGTCCTATACTACTTACTCTCCCGCTCAATCACGGAGACGAGTTTTCCACGGTTTGCACCCCTCCCTCCATACCGCAGCAGCACGAGTTTTTTCCATCCCTTTCAGAACGTGCTCTTCGCGCCACAAAGCCGCCCCAAGACGCACGAGCAATGAGCATCGAGCTTAAACATATCGCAAACGTCAAAAATAATATAATGGGATTAATATATATCGCGCACGTGTGATATGTTTGTCACAAGGCGCAAAAAATAATTATAAAGGGAATGCAACACGAGGACTTCCCAGGAGGTCACCCATCCTAGTACTACTCTCGTCCAAGCATGCTTAACTTCGGAGTTCTGATGGGATCCGGTGCTTTAGTGCTGGTATGATCGCATCCAACATGTTTCCCCGTCTTCGTCCCTTATGTTTGCCACTCCCAGGTCCGCTCCAAGACGATTCTACATTCTCACTACCATTACAACCGTTCCCTAACAATGGATAATGTCCTATACTACTTACTCTCCCGCTCAATCATGGATACGAGTTTTCCAAGGTTTCCACCCCTCCCTCCATACCGCAGCAGCACGAGTTTTTTCCATCCCTTTCAGAATGTGCTCTTCGCACCACAAAGCCGCCCCAAGACGCGCGAGCAATGAGCATCGAGCTTAAACATATCACAAACGTCAAAAATAATATAACGGGATTAATATATATCGCGCACGTGCGATATGTTTGTCACAAGGCGCAAAAAATAATTAAAAAGGGAATGCAACACGAGGACTTCCCAGGAGGGAACCCATCCTAGTACTACTCTCGCCCAAGCACGCTTAACTTCGGAGTTCTGATGGGATCCGGTGCTTTAGTTCTAGTATGATCGCATCTGACATCTTTCCCCGTCTTCGTCCATTATGCTTGCCACTCCCAGGTCCGCTCCAAAGACGATTCTACATTCTCACTACCATTACAACCATTCCCTAACAATGGATAATGTCCTATACTACTTACTCTCCCGCTCAATCACGGAGACGAGTTTTCCACGGTTTCCACCCCTCCCTCCATACCGCAGCAACACGAGTTTTTTCCACCCCTTTCAGAACGCGCTCTTCGCGCCACAAAACCGCCCCAAGACGCGCGAACAATGAGCATCGAGCTTAAACATATCGCAAACGTCAAAAATAATATAACGGGATTAATATATATCGTGCACGTGCGATATGTTTGTCACAAGGCGCAAAAAATAATTAAAAAGGGAATGCAACACGAGGACTTCCCAGAAGGTCACCCATCCTAGTACTACTCTCGGCCAAGCACGCTTAACTTCGGAGTTCTGATGGGATCCGGTGCTTTAGTGCTGGTATGATCGCATCCAACATGTTTCCCCGTCTTCGTCCCTTATGCTTGCGACTCCCAGGTCCGCTCCAAAGACGATTCTACATTCTCACTACCATTACAACCGTTCCCTAACAATGGATAATGTACTATACTACTTACTCTCCCGCTCAATCACGGAGACGAGTTTTCCACGGTTTCCACCCCTCCCTCCATACCGCAGCAGCACGAGTTTTTTCCATCCCTTTCAGAACATGCTCTTCGCACCACAAAGCCGCCCCAAGACGCGCGAGCAATGAGCATCGAGCTTAAACATATCGCAAACGTCAAAAATAATATAATAGGATTAATATATATCGCGCATGTGCGATATGTTTGTCACAAGGCGCAAAAAATAATTAAAAAGGGAATGCAACACGAGGACTTCCCAGGAGGTCACCCATCCTAGTACTACTCTCGCCCAAGCACGCTTTACTTCGGAGTTCTGATGGGATCCGGTGCTTTAGTGCTGGTATGATCGCATCCGACATGTTTCCCCGTCCTCGTGCCTTATGCTTGCCACTCCCAGGTCCGCTCCAAAGACGATTCTACATTCTCACTACCATTACAACCGTTCCCTAACAATGGATAATGTCCTATACTACTTACTCTCCCGCTCAATCACGGAGACGAGTTTTCCACGGTTTCCACCCCTCCCTCCATACCGCAGCAGCACGAGTTTTTTCCATCCCTTCCAGAACGTGCTCTTCGCACCACAAAGCCGCCCCAAGACGCGCGAGCAATGAGCATCGAGTTAAACATATCGCAAACGTCAAAAATAATATAACGGGATTAATATATATCGTGCACGTGCGATATGTTTGTCACAAGGCGCAAAAAATAATTAAAAAGGGAATACAACACGAGGACTTCCCAGGAGGTCACCCATCATAGTACTACTCTCGCCCAAGCACGCTTAACTTCGGAGTTCTGATGGGATCCGGTGCTTTAGTGCTGGTATGATCGCATCCAACATGTTTCCCCGTCTTCGTCCCTTATGCTTGCGACTCCCAGGTCCGCTCCAAAGACGATTCTACATTCTCACTACCATTACAACCGTTCCCTAACAATGGATAATGTCCTATACTACTTACTCTCCCGCTCAATCATGGAGACGAGTTTTCCACGGTTTGCACCCCTCCCTCCATACCGCAGCAGCACGAGTTTTTTCCATCCCTTTCAGAACGTGCTCTTCGCGCCACAAAGCCGCCCCAAGACGCGCGAGCAATGAGCATCGAGCTTAAACATATCACAAACGTCAAAAATAATATAACGGGATTAATATATATCGCGCACGTGCGATATGTTCGTCACAAGGCGCAAAAAATAATTAAAAAGGGAATGCAACACGAGGACTTCCCAGGAGGGAACCCATCCTAGTACTACTCTCGCCCAAGCACGCTTAACTTCGGAGTTCTGATGGGATCCGGTGCTTTAGTGCTGGTATGATCGCATCCGACATGTTTCCCCGTCTTCGTCCCTTATGCTTGCCACTCCCAGGTCCGCTCCAAAGACGATTCTACATTCTCACTACCATTACAACCGTTCCCTAACAATGGATAATGTCCTATACTACTTACTCTCCCGCTCAATCACGGAGACGAGTTTTCCACGGTTTCCACCCCTCCCTCCATACCGCAGCAACACGAGTTTTTTCCATCCCTTTCAGAACATGCTCTTCGCACCACAAAGCCGCCCCAAGACGCGCGAGCAATGAGCATCGAGCTTAAACATATAGCAAACGTCAAAAATAATATAATAGGATTAATATATATCGCGCACGTGCGATATGTTTGTCACAAGGCGCAAAAAATAATTAAAAAGGGAATGCAACACGAGGACTTCCCAGGAGGTCACCCATCCTAGTACTACTCTCGCCCAAGCACGCTTTACTTCGGAGTTCTGATGGGATCCGGTGCTTTAGTGCTGGTATGATCGCATCCGACATGTTTCCCCGTCCTCGTGCCTTATGCTTGCCACTCCCAGGTCCGCACCAAAGACGATTCTACATTCTCACTACCATTACAACCGTTCCCTAACAATGGATAATGTCCTATACTACTTACTCTCCCGCTCAATCACGGAGACGAGTTTTCCACGGTTTCCACCCCTCCCTCCATACCGCAGCAACACGAGTTTTTTCCACCCCTTTCAGAACGCGCTCTTCGCGCCACAAAGCCGCCCCAAGACGCGCGAGCAATGAGCATCGACCTTAAACATATCGCAAACGTCCAAAAGAATCTAACGGGATTAATATATATCGCGCACGTGCGATATGTTTGTCACAAGGCGCAAAAAATAATTAAAAAGGGAATGCAACACGAGGACTTCCCAGGAGGGAACCCATCCTAGTACTACTCTCGCCCAAGCACGCTTAACTTCGGAGTTCTGATGGGATCCAGTGCTTTAGTGCTTGTATGATCGCATCCGATGTGTTTCCCCGTCTTCGTCCTTTATGCTTGCCACTCCCAGGTCCGCTCCAAAGACGATTCTAAATTCTCACTACCATTACAACCGTTCCCTAAAAATGGATAATGTCCTATACTACTTACTCTCCCGCTCAATCACGGAGACGAGTTTTCCACGGTTTCCACCCCTCCCTCCATACCGCAGCAACACGAGTTTTTTCCACCCCTTTCAGAACGCGCTCTTCGCGCCACAAAGCCGCCCCAAGACGCGCGAGCAATGAGCATCGAGCTTAAACATATCGCAAACGTCAAACATAATATAACAGGATTAATATATATCGCGCACGTGCGACATGTTTCTCACAAGGCGCAAAAAATAATTATAAAAGGAATGCAACACGAGGACTTCCCAGGAGGTCACCCATCCTAGTACTACTCTCGCCCAAGCACGCTTAACTTCGGAGTTCTGATGGGATCCGGTGCTTTAGTGCTGGTATGATCGCATCCGACATGTTTCCCCGTCTTCGTCCCTTATGCTTGCCACTCCCAGGTCCGCTCCAAAGACAATTCTACATTCTCACTACCATTACAACCGTTCCCTAACAATGGATAATGTCCTATACTACTTACTCTCCCGCTCAATCACGGAGACGAGTTTTCCACGGTTTCCACCCCTCCCTCCATACCGCAGCAACACGAGTTTTTTCCACCCCTTTCAGAACGCGCTCTTCGCGCCACAAAGCCGCCCCAAGACGCGCGAGCAATGAGCATCGAGCTTAAACATATCGCAAATGTCAAACATAATATAACGGGATTAATATATATCGCGCACGTGCGACATGTTTGTCACTAGGCGCAAAAAATAATTATAAAAGGAATGCAACACGAGGACTTCCCAGGAGGTCACCCATCCTAGTACTACTCTCGCCCAAGCACGCTTAACTTCGGAGTTCTGATGGGATCCGGTGCTTTAGTGCTGGTATGATCGCATCCGACATGTTTCCCCGTCTTCGTCCCTTATGCTTGCCACTCCCAGGTCCGCTCCAAAGACGATTCTACATTCTCACTACCATTACAACCGTTCCCTAACAATGGATAATGTCCTATACTACTTACTCTCCCGCTGAATCACGGAGACGAGTTTTCCACGGTTTCCACCCCTCCCTCCATACCGCAGCCACACGAGTTTTTTCCACCCCTTTCAGAACGCGCTCTTCGCGCCACAAAGCCGCCCCAAGACGCGCGAGCAATGAGCATCGAGCTTAAACATATCGCAAACGTCAAACATAATATAACGGGATTAATATATATCGCGCACGTGCGACATGTTTGTCACAAGGCGCAAAAAATAATTATAAAAGGAATGCAACACGAGGACTTCCCAGGAGGTCACCCATCCTAGTACTACTCTCGCCCAAGCACGCTTAACTTCGGAGTTCTGATGGGATCCGGTGCTTTAGTGCTGGTATGATCGCATCCAACATGTTTCCCCGTCTTCGTCCCTTATGCTTGCCACTCCCAGGTCCGCTCCAAAGACGATTCTACATTCTCACTACCATTACAACCGTTCCCTAACAATGGATAATGTCCTATACTACTTACTCTCCCGCTCAATCACGGAGACGAGTTTTCCACGGTTTCCACCCCTCCCTCCATACCGCAGCAACACGAGTTTTTTCCACCCCTTTCAGAACACGCTCTTCGCGCCACAAAGCCGCCCCAAGACGCGCGAGCAATGAGCATCGAGCTTAAACATATCGCAAACGTCAAAAATAATATAACGGGATTAATATATATCGCGCGCGTGCGATATGTTTGTCACAAGGCGCAAAAAATAATTAAAAGGGAATGCAACACGAGGACTTCCCAGGAGGTCACCCATCCTAGTACTACTCTCGCCCAAGCACGCTTAACTTCGGAGTTCTGATGGGATCTGGTGCTTTACTGCTGGTATCATCGCATCCGACATGTTTCCCCGTCTTCGTCCCTTATGCTTGCCACTCCCAGGTCCGCTCCAAAGACGATTCTACATTCTCACTACCATTACAACCGTTCCCTAACAATGGATAATGTCCTATACTACTTACTCTCCCGCTCAATCACGGAGACGAATTTTCCACGGTTTCCACCCCTCCCTCCATACCGCAGCAACACGAGTTTTTTCCACCTCTTTCAGAACGCGCTCTTCGCGCCACAAAGCCGCCCCAAGACGCGCGAGCAATGAGCATCGAGCTTAAACATATCGCAAACGTAAAAAATAATATAGCGGCTTGCCACTCCCAGGTCCGCACCAAAGAC
>NC_057807.1:84405269-84407055 GCF_018294505.1 Triticum aestivum
TCTGATGGGATCCGGTGCTTTAGTGCTGGTATGATCGCATCCGACATGTTTCCCCGTCTTCGTCCCTTATGCTTGCCACTCCCAGGTCCGCTCCAAAGACGATTCTACATTCTCACTACCATTACAACCGTTCCCTAACAATGGATAATGTCCTATACTACTTACTCTCCCGCTCAATCACGGAGACGAGTTTTCCACGGTTTCCAACCCTCCCTCCATACCGCAGCAACACGAGTTTTTTCCACCCCTTTCAGAACGCGCTCTTCGCGCCACAAAGCCGCCCCAAGACGCGCGAGCAATGAGCATCGACCTTAAACATATCGCAAACGTCAAAAAGAATATAACGGGATTAATATATATCGCGCACGTGCGATAAGTTTGTCACAAGGCGCAAAAAATAATTAAAAAGGGAATGCAACACGAGGACTTCCCAGGAGGGAACCCATCCTAGTACTACTCTCGCCCAAGCACGCTTAACTTCGGAGTTCTGATGGGATCCAGTGCTTTACTGCTTGTATGATCACATCCGATGTGTTTCCCCGTCTTCGTCCCTTATGCTTGCCACTCCCAGGTCCGCTCCAAAGACGATTCTAAATTCTCACTACCATTACAACCGTTCCCTAAAAATGGATAATGTCCTATACTACTTACTCTCCCGCTCAATCACGGAGACGAGTTTTCCACGATTTCCACCCCTCCCTCCATACCGCAGCAACACGAGTTTTTTCCACCCCTTTCAGAACGCGCTCTTCGCGCCACAAAGCCGACCCAAGACGCGCGAGCAATGAGCATCGAGCTTAAACATATCGCAAACGTCAAAAATAATATAACGGGATTAATATATATCGCGCACGTACAAGGCGCAAAAAATAATTAAAAAGGGAATGCAACACGAGGACTTCCCAGGAGGTCACCCATCATAGTACTACTCTCGCCCAAGCACGCTTAACTTTGGAGTTCTGATGGGATCCGGTGCTTTAGTGCTTGTATGATCGCATCCGACGTGTTTCCCTGTCTTCGTCCCTTATGCTTGCCACTCCCAGGTCCGCTCCAAAGACGATTCTACATTCTCACTACCATTACAACCGTTCCCTAACAATGGATAATGTCTTATACTACTTACTCTCCCGCTCAATCACGGAGACGAGTTTTCCACGGTTTCCACCCCTCCCTCCATACCGCAGCAACACGAGTTTTTTCCACCCCTTTCAGAACGCGCTCTTCGCGCCACAAAGCCGCCCCAAGACGCGCGAGCAATGAGCATCGAGCTTAAACATATCGCAAACGTCAAAAATAATATAACGGGATTAATATATATCGCGCACGGGCGATATGTTTGTCACAAGGCGCAAAAAATAATTAAAAGGGAATGCAACACGAGGACTTCCCAGGAGGTCACCCATCCTAGTACTACTCTCGCCTAAGCACGCTTAACTTCGGAGTTCTGATGGGATCTGGTGCTTTACTGCTGGTATGATCGCATAAGACATGTTTCCCCGTCTTCGTCCCTTATGCTTGCCACTCCCAGGTCCGCTCCAAAGACGATTCTACATTCTCACTACCATTACAACCGTTCCCTAACAATGGATAATGTCCTATACTACTTACTCTCCCGCTCAATCACGGAAACGAATTTTCCACGGTTTCCACCCCTCCCTCCATACCGCAGCAACACGAGTTTTTTCCACCTCTTTCAGAACGCGCTCTTCGCGCCACAAAGCCGCCCCAAGATGCGCGAGCAATGAGCATCGAGCTTAAACATATCGCAAACGTCAAAAATAATATA
>NC_057807.1:84407208-84408536 GCF_018294505.1 Triticum aestivum
AGCAATGAGCATCGAGCTTAAACATATCGCAAACATCAAAAATAATATAGCGGCTTGCCACTCCCAGGTCCGCACCAAAGACGATTCTATATTCTCACTACCATTACAACCGTTCCCTAACAATGGATAATGTCCTATACTACTTACTCTCCCGCTCAATCACGGAGACGAGTTTTCCACGGTTTCCACCCCTCCCTCCATACCGCAGCAACACGAGTTTTTTCCACCCCTTTCATAACGCGCTCTTCACGCCACAAAGCCGCCCCAAGACGCGCGAGCAATGAGCATCGACCTTAAACATATCGCAAATGTCAAAAAGAATATAACGGAATTAATATATATCGTGCACGTGCGATATGTTTGTCACAAGGCGCAAAAAATAATTAAAAAGGGAATGCAACACGAGGACTTCCCAGGAGGTCACCCATCCTAGTACTACTCTCGCCCAAGCACGCTTAACTTCGGAGTCTGATGGGATCCAGTGCTTTAGTGCTTGTATGATCGCATCCGACGTGTTTCCCCGTCTTCGTCCCTTATGCTTGCCACTCCCAGGTCCGCTCCAAAGACGATTCTACATTCTCACTACCATTACAACCGTTCCCTAACAATGGATAATGTCCTATACTACTTACTCTCCCCCTCAATCACAGAGACGAGTTTTCCACGGTTTCCACCCCTCCCTCCATACCGCAGCAACACGAGTTTTTTCCACCCCTTTCGGAACGCGCTCTTCGCGCCACAAGGCCGCCCCAAGACGCGCGAGCAATGAGCATCGAGCTTAAACATATCGCAAACGTCAAAAATAATATAATGGGATTAATATATATCACGCACGTGCGATATGTTTGTCACAAGGCGCAAAAAATAATTAAAAAGGGAATGCAACACAAGGACTTCCCAGGAGGTCACCCATCATAGTACTACTCTCGCCCAAGCACGCTTAACTTCGGAGTTCTGATGGGATCCGGTGCTTTAGTGCTGGTATGATCGCATCCGACATGTTTCCCCGTCTTCGTCCCTTATGCTTGCCACTCCCAGGTCCGCTCCAAAGACGATTCTACATTCTCACTACCATTACAACCGTTCCCTAACAATGGATAATGTCCTATACTACTTACTCTCCCGCTCAATCACGGAGACGAGTTTTCCTCGGTTTCCACCCCTCCCTCCATACCGCAGCAACACGAGTTTTTCCACCCCTTTCAGAACGCGCTCTTCGCACCACAAAGCCGCCCCAAGAAGCGCGAGCAATGAGCATCGAGCTTAAACATATCGCAAACGTCAAAAATAATATAACGGGATTAATATATATCGCGCACGTGCGATAT
>NC_057807.1:84408714-84408982 GCF_018294505.1 Triticum aestivum
AGCGGCTTGCCACTCCCAGGTCTGCACCAAAGACGATTCTACATTCTCACTACCATTACAACCGTTTCCTAACAATGGATAATGTCCTATACTACTTACCCTCCCGCTCAATCACGGAGACGAGTTTTCCACGGTTTCCACCCCTCCCTCCATACCGCAGCAACACGAGTTTTTTCCACCCCTTTCAGAACGCGCTCTTCGCGCCACAAAGCCGCCCCAAGACGCGCGAGCAATGAGCATCGAGCTTAAACATATCGCAAACGTCAAA
>NC_057807.1:84409553-84411332 GCF_018294505.1 Triticum aestivum
AGCAATGAGCATCGAGCTTAAACATATCGCAAACATCAAAAATAATATAGCGGCTTGCCACTCCCAGGTCCGCACCAAAGACGATTCTATATTCTCACTACCATTACAACCGTTCCCTAACAATGGATAATGTCCTATACTACTTACTCTCCCGCTCAATCACGGAGACGAGTTTTCCACGGTTTCCACCCCTCCCTCCATACCGCAGCAACACGAGTTTTTTCCACCCCTTTCATAACGCGCTCTTCACGCCACAAAGCCGCCCCAAGACGCGCGAGCAATGAGCATCGACCTTAAACATATCGCAAACGTCAAAAAGAATATAACGGGATTAATATATATCGCGCACGTGCGATATGTTTGTCACAAGGCGCAAAAAATAATTAAAAAGGGAATGCAACACGAGGACTTCCCAGGAGGTCACCCATCCTAGTACTACTCTCGCCCAAGCACGCTTAACTTCGGAGTCTGATGGGATCCAGTGCTTTAGTGCTTGTATGATCGCATCCGATGTGTTTCCCCGTCTTCGTCCCTTATGCTTGCCACTCCCAGGTCCGCTCCAAAGACGATTCTACATTCTCACTACCATTACAACCGTTCCCTAACAATGGATAATGTCCTATACTACTTACTCTCCCCCTCAATCACAGAGACGAGTTTTCCACGGTTTCCACCCCTCCCTCCATACCGCAGCAACACGAGTTTTTTCCACCCCTTTCGGAACGCGCTCTTCGCGCCACAAAGCCGCCCCAAGACGCGCGAGCAATGAGCATCGAGCTTAAACATATCGCAAATGTCAAAAATAATATAACGGGATTAATATATATCACGCACGTGCGATATGTTTGTCACAAGGCGCAAAAAATAATTAAAAAGGGAATGCAACACGAGGACTTCCCAGGAGGTCACCCATCATAGTACTACTCTCGCCCAAGCACACTTAACTTCGGAGTTCTGATGGGATCCGGTGCTTTAGTGCTTGTATGATCGCATCCGACGTGTTTCCCCGTCTTCGTCCCTTATGCTTGCCACTCCCTGGTCCGCTCCAAAGACGATTCTACATTCTCACTACCATTACAACCGTTCCCTAACAATGGATAATGTCTTATACTACTTACTCTCCCACTCAATCACGGAGATGAGTTTTCCACGGTTTCCACCCCTCCCTCCATACCGCAGCAACACGAGTTTTTTCCACCCCTTTCAGAACGCGCTCTTCGCGCCACAAAGCCGCCCCAAGACGCGCGAGCAATGAGCATCGAGCTTAAACATATTGCAAACGTCAAAAATAATATAACGGGATTAATATATATCACGCACGTGCGATATGTTTGTCACAAGGCGCAAAAAATAATTAAAAAGGGAATGCAACACAAGGACTTCCCAGGAGGTCACCCATCATAGTACTACTCTCGCCCAAGCACGCTTAACTTCGGAGTTCTAATGGGATCCGGTGCTTTAGTGCTGGTATGATCGCGTCCAACATGTTTCCCCGTCTTCGTCCCTTATGCTTGCCACTCCCAGGTCCGCTCCAAAGACGATTCTACATTCTCACTACCATTACAACCGTTCCCTAACAATGGATAATGTCCTATACTACTTACTCTCCCGCTCAATCACGGAGACGAGTTTTGCTCGGTTTCCACCCCTCCCTCCATACCGCAGCAACATGAGTTTTTCCACCCCTTTCAGAACGCGCTCTTCGCACCACAAAGCCGCCCCAAGAAGCGCGAGCAATGAGCATCGAGCTTAAACATATCGCAAACGTCAAAAATAATA
>NC_057807.1:84411342-84412137 GCF_018294505.1 Triticum aestivum
AGCGGCTTGCCACTCCCAGGTCTGCACCAAAGACGATTCTACATTCTCACTACCATTACAACCGTTTCCTAACAATGGATAATGTCCTATACTACTTACCCTCCCGCTCAATCACGGAGACGAGTTTTCCACGGTTTCCACCCCTCCCTCCATACCGCAGCAACACGAGTTTTTTCCACCCCTTTCAGAACGCGCTCTTCGCGCCACAAAGCCGCCCCAAGACGCGCGAGCAATGAGCATCGAGCTTAAACATATCGCAAACGTCAAAAATAATATAACGGGATTAATATATATCGCGCACGGGCGATATGTTTGTCACAAGGCGCAAAAAATAATTAAAAGGGAATGCAACACGAGGACTTCCCAGGAGGTCACCCATCCTAGTACTACTCTCGCCTAAGCACGCTTAACTTCGGAGTTCTGATGGGATCTGGTGCTTTACTGCTGGTATGATCGCATCAGACATGTTTCCCCGTCTTTGTCCCTTATGCTTGCCACTCCCAGGTCCGCTCCAAAGACGATTCTACATTCTCACTACCATTACAACCATTCCCTAACAATGGATAATGTCCTATACTACTTACTCTCCCGCTCAATCACGGAGACGAGTTTTCCACGGTTTCCACCCCTCCCTCCATACCGCAGCAACACGAGTTTTTTCCACCTCTTTCAGAACGCGCTCTTCGCGCCACAAAGCCGCCCCAAGATGCGCGAGCAATGAGCATCGAGCTTAAACATATCGCAAACATCAAAAATAATATAGCGGCTTGCCACTCCCAGGTCCGCACCAAAGAC
>NC_057807.1:84412147-84412957 GCF_018294505.1 Triticum aestivum
GTGCTTTAGTGCTGGTATGATCGCATCCGACATGTTTCCCCGTCTTCGTCCCTTATGCTTGCCACTCCCAGGTCCGCTCCAAAGACGATTCTACATTCTCACTACCATTACAACCGTTTCCTAACAATGGATAATGTCCTATACTACTTACTCTCCCGCTCAATCACGGAGACGAGTTTTCCACGGTTTCCACCCCTCCCTCCATACCGCAGCAACACGAGTTTTTTCCACCCCTTTCAGAACGCGCTCTTCGCGCCACAAAGCCGCCCCAACACGCGCGAGCAATGAGCATCGAGCTTAAACATATCGCAAACGTCAAAAATAATATAACGGGATTAATATATATCGCGCACGTGCGATATGTTTGTCACAAGGCGCAAAAAATAATTAAAAGGGAATGCAACACGAGGACTTCCCAGGAGGTCACCCATCCTAGTACTACTCTCGCCCAAGCACGCTTAACTTCGGAGTTCTGATGGGATCTGGTGCTTTACTGCTGGGATGATCGCATCCGACATGTTTCCCCGTCTTCGTCCCTTATGCTTGCCACTCCCAGGTTCGCTCCAAAGACGATTCTACATTCTCACTACCATTACAACCGTTCCCTAACAATGGATAATGTCCTATACTACTTACTCTCCCGCTCAATCACGGAGACGAATTTTCCATGGTTTCCACCCCTCCCTCCATACCGCAGCAACACAAGTTTTTTCCACCTCTTTCAGAACGCGCTCTTCGCGCCACAAAGCCGCCCCAAGACGCGCGAGCAATGAGCATCGAGCTTAAACATATCGCAAACGTCAAAAATAA
>NC_057807.1:84412989-84414092 GCF_018294505.1 Triticum aestivum
CCAAAGACGATTCTACATTCTCACTACCATTACAACCGTTCCCTAACAATGGATAATGTCCTATACTACTTACTCTCCCGCTCAATCACGGAGACGAGTTTTCCACGGTTTCCACCCCTCCCTCCATACCGCAGCAACACGAGTTTTTTCCACCCCTTTCAGAACGCGCTCTTCGCGCCACAAAGCCGCCCCAAGACGCGCGAGCAATGAGCATCGAACTTAAACATATCGCAAACGTCAAAAAGAATATAACGGGATTAATATATATCGCGCACGTGCGATATGTTTGTCACAAGGCGCAAAAAATAATTAAAAAGGGAATGCAACACGAGGACTTCCCAGGAGGTCACCCATCCTAGTACTACTCTCGCCCAAGCACGCTTAACTTCGGAGTTTTGATGGGATCCAGTGCTTTAGTGCTTGTATGATCGCATCCGATGTGTTTCCCTGTCTTCGTCCCTTATGCTTGCCACTCCCAGGTCCGCTCCAAAGACGATTCTACATTCTCACTACCATTACAACCGTTCCCTAACAATGGATAATGTCCTATACTACTTACTCTCCCGCTCAATCACGGAGACGAGTTTTCCACGGTTTCCACCCCTCCCTCCATACCGCAGCAACACGAGTTTTTTCCACCCCTTTCAGAACGCGCTCTTCGCGCCACAAAGCCGCCCCAAGACGCGCGAGCAATGAGCATCGAGCTTAAACATATCGCAAATGTCAAAAATAATATAACGGGATTAATATATATCGCGCACGTGCGATATGTTTGTCACAAGGCGCAAAAAATAATTAAAAATGGAATGAAACACGAGGACTTCCCAGGAGGTCACCCATCATAGTACTACTCTCGCCCAAGCACGCTTAACTTCGGAGTTCTGATGGGATCCGGTGCTTTACTGCTGGTATGATCGCATCCGACATGTTTCCCCGTCTTCGTCCCTTATGCTTGCCACTCCCAGGTCCGCTCCAAAGACGATTCTACATTCTCACTACCATTACAACCGTTCCCTAACAATGGATAATGTCCTATACTACTTACTCTCCCGCTCAATCACGGAGACGAGTTTTCCACGGTTTCCACCCCTCCCTCCATACCG
>NC_057807.1:84414334-84424507 GCF_018294505.1 Triticum aestivum
GCTCTTCGCACCACAAAGCTGCCCCAAGACGCGCGAGCAATGAGCATAGAGCTTAAACATATCGCAAACGTCAAAAATAATATAGCGGCTTGCCACTCCCAGGTCCGCACCAAAGATGATTCTACATTCTCACTACCATTACAACTGTTCCCTAACAATGGATAATGTCCTATACTACTTACTCTCCCGCTCAATCACGGAGACGAGTTTTCCACGGTTTCCACCCCTCCCTCCATACCGCAGCAACACGAGTTTTTTCCACCCCTTTCAGAACGCGCTCTTCGCGCCACAAAGCCGCCAGAAGACGCGCGTGCAATGAGCATCGACCTTAAACATATCGCAAACGTCAAAAAGAATGTAACGAGATTAATATATATCGCGCACGTGCGATATGCTTGTCACAAGGCGCAAAAAATAATTAAAAAGGGAATGCAAAATAATTAAGTAGTTCTGATGGGATCCGGTGCTTTAGTGCTGGTATGATCGCATCCGACATGTTTCCCCGTCTTCGTCCCTTATGCTTGCCACTCCCAGGTACGCTCCAAAGACGATTCTACATTATCACTACCATTACAACCGTTCCCTAACAATGGATAATGTCCTATACTACTTACTCTCCCACTCAATCACGGAGACGAGTTTTCCTCGGTTTCCACCCCTCCCTCCATACCGCAGCAACACGAGTTTTTCCACCCCTTTCAGAACGCGCTCTTCGCACCACAAAGCCGCCCCAAGACGCGCGAGCAATGAGCATCGAGCTTAAACATATCGCAGACGTCAAAAATAATATAGCGGCTTGCCACTCCCAGGTCCGCACCAAAGACGATTCTACATTCTCACTACCATTACAACCGTTCCCTAACAATGGATAATGTCCTATACTACTTACTCTCCCGCTCAATCACGGAGACGAGTTTTCCACGGTTTCCACCCCTCCCTCCATACCGCAGCAACACGAGTTTTTTCCACCCCTTTCAGAACGCGCTCTTCGCGCCACAAAGCCGCCCCAAGACGCGCGAGCAATGAGCATCGACCTTAAACATATCGCAAACGTCAAAAAGAATATAACGGGATTAATATATATCGCGCACGTGCGATATGTTTGTCACAAGGCGCAAAAAATAATTAAAAAGGGAATGCAACACGAGGACTTCCCAGGAGGTCACCCATCCTAGTACTACTCTCGCCCAAGCACGCTTAACTTCGGAGTTCTGATGGGATCCAGTGCTTTAGTGCTTGTATGATCGCATCCGATGTGTTTCCCTGTCTTCGTCCCTTATGCTTGCCACTCCCAGGTCCGCTCCAAAGACGATTCTACATTCTCACTACCATTACAACCGTTCCCTAACAATGGATAATGTCATATACTACTTACTCTCCCGCTCAATCACGGAGACGAGTTTTCCACGGTTTCCACCCCTCCCTCCATACCGCAGCAACACGAGTTTTTTCCACCCCTTTCAGAACGCGCTCTTTGCGCCACAAAGCCGCCCCAAGACGCGCGAGCAATGAGCATCGAGCTTAAACATATCGCAAACGTCAAAAATAATATAACGGGATTAATATATATCGCGCACGTGCGATATGTTTGTCACAAGGCGCAAAAAATAATTAAAAAGGGAATGCAACAAGAGGACTTCCCAGGAGGTCACCCATCATAGTACTACTCTCGCCCAAGCACTCTTAACTTCGGAGTTCTGATGGGACCCGGTGCTTTAGTGCTTGTATGATCGCATCCGACGTGTTTCCCCGTCTTCGTCCCTTATGCTTGCCACTCCCAGGTCCGCTCCAAAGACGATTCTACATTCTCACTACCATTACAACCGTTCCCTAACAATGGATAATGTCTTATACTACTTACTCTCCCGCTCAATCACGGAGACGAGTTTTCCACGGTTTCCACCCCTCCCTCCATACCGCAGCAACACGAGTTTTTTCCACCCCTTTCAGAACGCGCTCTTCGCGCCACAAAGCCGCCCCAAGACGCGCAAGCAATGAGCATCGAGCTTAAACATATCGCAAACGTCAAAAATAATATAACGGGATTAATATATATCGCGCACGTGCGATATGTTTGTTACAAGGCGCAAAAAATAATTAAAAAGGGAATGCAACACGAGGACTTCCCAAGAGGTCACCCATCATAGTACTACTCTCGCCCAAGCACGCTTAACTTCGGAGTTCTGATGGGATCCGGTGCTTTAGTGCTGGTATGATCACATCCGACATGTTTCCCCGTCTTCGTCCCTTATGCTTGCCACTCCCAGGTCCGCTCCAAAGACGATTCTACATTCTCACTACCATTACAACCGTTCCCTAACAATGGATAATGTCCTATACTACTTACTCTCCCGCTCAATCACGGAGACGAGTTTTCCTCGGTTTCCACCCCTCCCTCCATACCGCAGCAACACGAGTTTTTCCACCCCTTTCAGAATGCGCTCTTCGCACCACAAAGCCGCCCCAAGACGCGCGAGCAATGAGCATCGAGCTTAAACATGTCGCAAACGTCAAAAATAATATAAGGGGATTAATATATATCGCGCACGTGCGATATGTTTGTCACAAGGCGCAAAAAATAATTAAAAAGGGAATGCAACACGAGGACTTCCCAGGAGGTCACCCATCCTAGTACTACTCTCACCCAAGCACGCTTAACTTCGGAGTTCTGATGGAATCCGGTGCTTTAGTGCTGGTATGATCGCATCCAACATGTTTCCCCGTCTTCGTCCCTTATGCTTGTCACTCCCATGTCTGCTCCAAAGACGATTCTACATTCTCACTACCATTACAACCGTTCCCTAACAATGGATAATGTCCTATACTACTTACTCTCCCGCTCAATCACGGAGACGAGTTTTCCACGGTTTCCACCCCTCCCTCCATACCGCAGCAACACGAGTTTTTTCCACCCCTTTCAGAACGCGCTCTTCGCGCCACAAAGCCGCCCCAAGACGCGCGAGCAATGAGCATCGAGCTTAAACATATCGCAAACGTCAAAAATAATATAACGGGATTAATATATATCGCGCACATGCGATATGTTTGTCACAAGGCGCAAAAAATAATTAAAAAAGGAATGCAACACGAGGACTTCCCAGGAGGTCACCCATCATAGTACTACTTCGCCCAAGCACGCTTAACTTCGGAGTTCTGATGGGATCCGGTGCTTTAGTGCTTGTATGATCGCATCCGACGTGTTTCCCCGTCTTCGTCCCTTATGCTTGCCACTCCCAGGTCCGCTCCAAAGACGATTCTACATTCTCACTACCATTACAACCGTTCCCTAACAATGGATAATGTCTTATACTACTTACTCTCCCGCTCAATCACGGAGACGAGTTTTCCACGGTTTCCACCCCTCCCTCCATACCGCAGCAACACGAGTTTTTTCCACCCCTTTCAGAACGCGCTCTTCGCGCCACAAAGCCGCCCCAAGACGTGCGAGCAATGAGCATCGAGCTTAAACATATCGCAAACGTCAAAAATAATATAACGGGATTAATATATATCGCGCACATGCGATATGTTTGTCATAAGGCGCAAAAAATAATTAAAAAGGGAATGCAACACGAGGACTTCCCAGGAGGTCACCCATCATAGTACTACTCTCGCCCAAGCACGCTTAACTTCGGAGTTCTGATGGGATCCGGTGCTTTAGTGCTGGTATGATCACATCTGACATGTTTCCCCGTCTTCGTCCCTTATGCTTGCCACTCCCAGGTCCGCTCCAAAGACGATTCTACATTCTCACTACCATTACAACCGTTCCCTAACAATGGATAATGTCCTATACTACATACTCTCCCGCTCAATCACAGAGACGAGTTTTCCTCGGTTTCCACCCCTCCCTCAATACCGCAGCAACACGAGTTTTTCCACCCCTTTCAGAACGCGCTCTTCGCACCACAAAGCCGCCCCAAGACGCGCGAGCAATGAGCATCGAGCTTAAACATATCGCAAACGTCAAAAATAATATAACGTGATTAGTATATATCGCGCACGTGCGATATGTTTGTCACAAGGCGCAAAAAATAATTAAAAAGGGAATGCAACACGAGGACTTCCCAGGAGGTCACCCATCCTAGTACTACTCTCACCCAAGCACGCTTAACTTCGGAGATCTGATGGAATCCGGTGCTTTAGTGCTGGTATGATCGCATCCAACATGTTTCCACGTCTTCGTCCCTTATGCTTGTCACTCCCAGGTCTGCTCCAAAGACGATTCTACATTCTCACTACCATTACAACCGTTCCCTAACAATGGATAATGTCCTATACTACTTACTCTCCCGCTCAATCACGGAGACGAGTTTTCCACGGTTTCCACCCCTCCCTCCATACCGCAGCAACGCGAGTTTTTTCCACCCCTTTCAGAACGCGCTCTTCGCGCCACAAAGCCGCCCCAAGACGCGCGAGCAATGAGCATCGAGCTTAAACATATCGCAAACGTCAAAAATAATATAACGGGATTAATATATATCGCGCACGTGCGATATGTTTGTCACAAGGCGCAAAAAATAATTAAAAAGGGAATGCAACACGAGGACTTCCCAGGAGGTCACCCATCATAGTACTACTCTCGCCCAAGCACGCTTAACTTCGGAGTTCTGATGGGATCCGGTGCTTTAGTCCTTGTATGATCGCATCCGATGTGTTTCCCCGTCTTCGTCCCTTATGCTTGCCACTCCCAGGTCCGCTCCAAAGACGATTCTACATTCTCACTACCATTACAACCGTTCCCTAACAATGGATAATGTCTTATACTACTTACTCTCCCGCTCAATCACGGAGATGAGTTTTCCGCGGTTTCCACCCCTCCCTCCATACCGCAGCAACACGAGTTTTTTCCACCCCTTTCAGAACGCGCTCTTCGCGCCACAAAGCCGCCCCAAGACGCGCGAGCAATGAGCATCGAGCTTAAACATATCGCAAACGTCAAAAATAATATAACGGGATTAATATATATCGCGCACGTGCGATATGTTTGTCACAAGGCGCAAAAAATAATTAAAAAGGGAATGCAACACAAGGACTTCCCAGGAGGTCACCCATCATAGTACTACTCTCGCCCAAGCACGCTTAACTTCGGAGTTCTGATGGGATCCGGTGCTTTAGTGCTAGTATGATCGCATCCAACATGTTTCCCCGTCTTCGTCCCTTATGCTTGCCACTCCCAGGTCCGCTCCAAAGACGATTCTACATTCTCACTACCATTACAACCGTTCCCTAACAATGGATAATGTCCTATACTACTTACTCTCCCGCTCAATCACGGAGACGAGTTTTCCTCGGTTTCCACCCCTCCCTCTATACCGCAGCAACGCGAGTTTTTCCACCCCTTTCAGAACGCGCTCTTCGCACCACAAAGCCGCCCCAAGACGCGCGAGCAATGAGCATCGAGCTTAAACATATCGCAAACGTCAAAAATAATATAACGGGATTAATATATATCGCGCACGTGCGATATGTTTGTCACAAGGCGCAAAAAATAATTAAAAAGGGAATGCAACACGAGGACTTCCCAGGAGGTCACCCATCATAGTACTACTCTTGCCCAAGCAGGCTTAACTTCGGAGTTCTGATGGGATCCGGTGCTTTAGTGCTGGTATGATCGCATCCGACATGTTTCCCCGTCTTCGTCCCTTATGCTTGCCACTCCGAGGTCCGCTCCAAAGACGATTCTACATTCTCACTACCATTACAACCGTTCCCTAACAATGGATAATGTCCTATACTACTTACTCTCCCGCTCAATCACGGAGACGAGTTTTCCTCGGTTTCCACCCCTCCCTCCATACCGCAGCAACATGAGTTTTTCCACCACTTTCAGAACGCGCTCTTCGCACCACAAAGCCGCCCCAAGACGCGCGAGCAATGAGCATCGAGCTTAAACATATCGCAAACGTCAAAAATAATATAACGGGATTAATATATATCGCGCACGTGCGATATGTTTGTCACAAGGCGCAAAAAATAATTAAAAAGGGAATGCTTAACTTCGGAGTTCTGATGGGATCCGGTGCTTTAGTGCTGGTATGATCGCATCCGACATGTTTCCCCGTCTTCGTCCCTTATGCTTGCCACTCCGAGGTCCGCTCCAAAGACGATTCTACATTCTCACTACCATTACAACCGTTCCCTAACAATGGATAATGTCCTATACTACTTACTCTCCCGCTCAATCACGGAGACGAGTTTTCCTCGGTTTCCACCCCTCCCTCCATACCGCAGCAACACGAGTTTTTCCACCCCTTTCAGAACGCGCTCTTCGCACCACAAAGCCGCCCCAAGACGCGCGAGCAATGAGCATCGAGCTTAAACATATCGCAAACGTCAAAAATAATATAACGGGATTAATATATATCGCGCACGTGCGATATATTTGTCACAAGGCGCAAAAAATAATTAAAAAGGGAATGCAACACGAGGACTTCCCAGGAGGTCACCCATCCTAGTACTACTCTCACCCAAGCACGCTTAACTTCGGAGTTCTGATGGAATCCGGTGCTTTAGTGTTGGTATGATCGCATCCAACATGTTTCCCCGTCTTCGTCCCTTATGCTTGTCACTCCCAGGTCTGCTCCAAAGACGATTCTACATTCTCACTACCATTACAACCGTTCCCTAACAATGGATAATGTCCTATACTACTTACTCTCCCGCTCAATCACGGAGACGAGTTTTCCACGGTTTCCACCCCTCCCTCCATACCGCAGCAACACGAGTTTTTTCCACCCCTTTCAGAACGCGCTCTTCGCGCCACAAAGCCGCCCCAAGACGCGCGAGCAATGAGCATCGAGCTTAAACATATCGCAAACGTCAAAAATAATATAACGGGATTAATATATATCGCGCACGTGCGATATGTTTGTCACAAGGCGCAAAAAATAATTAAAAAGGGAATGCTTAACTTCGGAGTTCTGATGGGATCCGGTGCTTTAGTGCTGGTATGATCGCATCCGACATGTTTCCCCGTCTTCGTCCCTTATGCTTGCCACTCCGAGGTCCGCTCCAAAGACGATTCTACATTCTCACTACCATTACAACCGTTCCCTAACAATGGATAATGTCCTATACTACTTACTCTCCCGCTCAATCACGGAGACGAGTTTTCCTCGGTTTCCACCCCTCCCTCCATACCGCAGCAACACGAGTTTTTCCACCCCTTTCAGAACGCGCTCTTCGCACCACAAAGCCGCCCCAAGACGCGCGAGCAATGAGCATCGAGCTTAAACATATCGCAAACGTCAAAAATAATATAACGGGATTAATATATATCGCGCACGTGCGATATATTTGTCACAAGGCGCAAAAAATAATTAAAAAGGGAATGCAACACGAGGACTTCCCAGGAGGTCACCCATCCTAGTACTACTCTCACCCAAGCACGCTTAACTTCGGAGTTCTGATGGAATCCGGTGCTTTAGTGTTGGTATGATCGCATCCAACATGTTTCCCCGTCTTCGTCCCTTATGCTTGTCACTCCCAGGTCTGCTCCAAAGACGATTCTACATTCTCACTACCATTACAACCGTTCCCTAACAATGGATAATGTCCTATACTACTTACTCTCCCGCTCAATCACGGAGACGAGTTTTCCACGGTTTCCACCCCTCCCTCCATACCGCAGCAACACGAGTTTTTTCCACCCCTTTCAGAACGCGCTCTTCGCGCCACAAAGCCGCCCCAAGACGCGCGAGCAATGAGCATCGAGCTTAAACATATCGCAAACGTCAAAAATAATATAACGGGATTAATATATATCGCGCACGTGCGATATGTTTGTCACAAGGCGCAAAAAATAATTAAAAACGGAATGCAACACGAGGACTTCCCAGGAGGTCACCCATCCTAGTACTACTCTCACCCAAGCACGCTTAACTTCAGAGTTCTGATGGAATCCGGTGCTTTAGTGCTGGTATGATCGCATCCAACATGTTTCCCCATCTTCGTCCCTTATGCTTGTCACTCCCAGGTCTGCTCCAAAGATGATTCTACATTCTCACTACCATTACAACCGTTCCCTAACAATGGATAATGCCCCATACTACTTACTCTCCCGCTCAATCACGGAGACGAGTTTTCCACGGTTTCCACCCCTCCCTCCATACCGCAGCAACACGAGTTTTTTCCACCCCTTTCAGAACGCGCTCTTCGCACCACAAAGCCGCCCCAAGACGCGCGAGCAATGAGCATCGAGCTTAAACATATCGCAAACGTCAAAAATAATATAACGGGATTAATATATATCGCGCACGTGTGATATGTTTGTCACAAGGCGCAAAAAATAATTAAAAAGGGAATGCAACACGAGGACTTCCCACGAGGTCACCCATCATAGTACTACTCTCGCCCAAGCACGCTTAACTTCGGAGTTCTGATGGGATCCGGTGCTTTAGTGCTTGTATGATTGCATCCGACGTGTTTCCCCATCTTCGTCCCTTATGCTTGCCACTCCCAGGTCCGCTCCAAAGAAGATTCTACATTCTCACTACCATTACAATCGTTCCCTAACAATGGATAATGTCTTATACTACTTACTCTCCCGCTCAATCACGGAGACGAGTTTTCCACGGTTTCCACCCCTCCCTCCATACCGCAGCAACACGAGTTTTTTCCACCCCTTTCAGAACGCGCTCTTCGCGCCACAAAGCCGCCCCAAGACGCGCGAGCAATGAGCATCCAGCTTAAACATATCGCAAACGTCAAAAATAATATAACGAGATTAATATATATCGCGCACGTGCGATATGTTTGTCACAAGGCGCAAAAAATAATTAAAAAGGGAATGCAACACGAGGACTTCCCAGGAGGTCACCCATCATAGTACTACACTCGCCCAAGCACGCTTAACTTCGGAGTTCTGATGGGATCCGATGCTTTAGTGCTGGTATGATCGCATCTGACATGTTTCCCCGTCTTCGTCCCTTATGCTTGCCACTCCCAGGTCCGCTCCAAAGACGATTCTACATTCTCACTACCATTACAACCGTTCCCTAACAATGGATAATGTCCTATACTACTTACTCTCCCGCTCAATCACGGAGACGAGTTTTCCTCGGTTTCCACCCCTCCCTCCATACCGCAGCAACACGAGTTTTTCCACCCCTTTCAGAACGCGCTCTTCGCACCACAAAGCCGCCCCAAGACGCGCGAGCAATGAGCATCGAGCTTAAACATATCGCAAACGTCAAAAATAATATAACGGGATTAATATATATCGCGCACGTGCGATATGTTTGTCACAAGGCGCAAAAAATAATTAAAAAGGGAATGCAACACGAGGACTTCCCAGGAGGTCTCCCATCCTAGTACTACTCTCACCCAAGCACGCTTAACTTCGGAGTTCTAATGGAATCCGGTGCTTTAGTGCTGGTATGATCGCATCCAACATGTTTCCCCGTCTTCGTCCCTTATGCTTGTCACTCCCAGGTCTGCTCCAAAGACGATTCTACATTCTCACTACCATTACAACCGTTCCCTAACAATGGATAATGTCCTATACTACTTACTCTCCCGCTCAATCACGGAGACGAGTTTTCCACGGTTTCCACCCCTCCCTCCATACCGCAGCAACACGAGTTTTTTCCACCCCTTTCAGAACGCGCTCTTCGCGCCACAAAGCTGCCCCAAGACGCGCGAGCAATGAGCATCGAGCTTAAACATATCGCAAACATCAAAAATAATATAACGGGATTAATATATATCGCGCACGTGCGATATGTTTGTCACAAGGCGCAAAAAATAATTAAAAAGGGAATGCAATACGAGGACTTCCCAAGAGGTCACCCATCCTAGTACTACTCTCGCCCAAGCATGCTTAACTTCAGAATTCTGATGGGATCTGGTGCTTTACTGCTGGTATGATCGCATCCGACATGTTTCCCCGTCTTCGTCCCTTATGCTTGCCACTCCCAGGTCCGCTCCAAAGATGATTCTACATTCACACTACCATTACAACCGTTCCCTAACAATGGATAATGTCCTATACTACTTACTCTCCCGCTCAATCACGGAGACGAATTTTCCACTGTTTCCACCCCTCCCTCCATACCGCAGCAACACGAGTTTTTTCCACCTCTTTCAGAACGCGCTCTTCGCGCCACAAAGCCGCCCCAAGACGCGCGAGCAATGAGCATCGAGCTTAAACATATCGCAAATGTCAAAAAT
>NC_057807.1:84424718-84426955 GCF_018294505.1 Triticum aestivum
GTCTTCGTCCCTTATGCTTGCCACTCCCAGGTCCGCTCCAAAGACGATTCTACATTCTACTACCATTACAACCGTTCCCTAACAATGGATAATGTCCTATACTACTTACTCTCCCGCTCAATCACGGAGACGAGTTTTCCACGGTTTCCACCCCTCCCTCCATACCGCAGCAACACGAGTTTTTTCCACCCCTTTCAGAACGCGCTCTTCGCACCACAAAGCCGCCCCAAGACGCGCGAGCAATGAGCATCGAGCTTAAACATATCGCAAACGTCAAAAAGAATATAACGGGATTAATATATATCGCCCACGTGCGATATGTTTGTCACAAGGCGCAAAAAATAATTAAAAAGGGAATGCAACACGAGGACTTCCCAGGAGGTCACCCATCATAGTACTATTCTCGCCCAAGCACGCTTATCTTCGGAGTTCTGATGGGATCCGGTGCTTTAGTGCTGGTATGATCGCATCCGACATGTTTCCCCGTCTTCGTCCCTTATGCTTGCCACTCCCAGGTCCGCTCCAAAGACGATTCTACATTCTCACTACCATTACAACCGTTCCCTAACAATGGATAATGTCATATACTACTTACTCTCCCGCTCAATCACGGAGACGAGTTTTCCTCGGTTTCCACCCCTCCCTCCATACCGCAGCAACACGAGTTTTGCCACCCCTTTCAGAACGCGCTCTTCGCACCACAAAGCCGCCCCAAGACGCGCGAGCAATGAGCATCGAGCTTAAACATATCGCAAACGTCAAAAATAATATAACGGGATTAATAGATATCGCGCACGTGCGATATGTTTGTCACAAGGCGCAAAAAATAATTAAAAAGGGAATGAACACGAGGACTTCCCAGGAGGTCACCAATCCTAGTACTACTCTCGCCCAAGCACGCTTAACTTCGGAGTTCTGATGGAATCCGGTGCTTTAGTGCTGGTATGATCGCATCCAACATGTTTCCCCGTCTTCGTCCCTTATGCTTGTCACTCCCAGGTCTGCTCCAAAGACGATTCTACATTCTCACTACCATTACAACCGTTCCCTAACAATGGATAATGTCCTATACTACTTACAATCCTGCTCAATCACGGAGACGAATTTTCCACGGTTTGCACCCCTCCCTCCATACCGCAGCAGCACGACTTTTTTCCACCCCTTTCAGAACACGCTCTTCGCGCCACAAAGCCGCCTCAAGACGCGCGAGCAATGAGCATCGAGCTTAAACATATAGCAAACGTCAAAAATAATATAACGGGATTAATATATATCGCGCACGTGCGATATGTTTGTCACAAGGCGCAAAAAATAATTAAAAAGGGAATGCAACACGAGGACTTGCAACTCCCAGGTCCCAGGTCCGCTCCAAAGACGATTCTACATTCTCACTACCATTACAACCGTTCCCTAACAATGGATAATGGCCTATACTACTTACTCTCCCGCTCAATCACGAAGACGAGTTTTCCTCGGTTTCCACCCCTCCCTCCATACCGCAGCAACACGAGTTTTTCCACCCCTTTCAGAACGCGCTCTTCGCACCACAAAGCCGCCCTAAGACGCGCGAGCAATGAGCATCGAGCTTAAACATATCGCAAACGTCAAAAATAATATAACGGGATTAATATATATCGCGCACGTGCGATATGTTTGTCACAAGGCGCAAAAAATAATTAAAAAGGGAATGCAACACGAGGACTTCCCAGGAGGTCACCCATCCTAGTACTACTCTCGCCCAAGCACGCTTAACTTCGTAGTTCTGATGGAATCCGGTGCTTTAGTGCTGGTATGATCGCATCCAACATGTTTCCCCGTCTTCGTCCCTTATGCTTGATACTCCCAGGTCTGCTCCAAAGACGATTCTACATTCTCACTACCATTACAACCGTTCCCTAACAATGGATAATGTCCTATACTACTTCCTCTCCTGCTCAATCACGGAGACAAATTTTCCACGGTTTCCACCCCTCCCTCCATACCGCAGCAGCACGACTTTTTTCCACCCCTTTCAGAACGAGCTCTTCGCGCCACAAAGCCGCCTCAAGACGCGCGAGCAATGAGCATCGAGCTTAAACATATCGCAAACGTCAAAAATAATATAACGGGATTAATATATATCGCGCACGTGCGATATGTTTGTCACAAGGCGCAAAAAATAATTAAAAAGGGAATGCAACACGAGGACTTGCCACTCCCAGGTCCCAGGTCCGCTCCAAAGACGATTCTACATTCTC
>NC_057807.1:84427210-84468145 GCF_018294505.1 Triticum aestivum
TACAACCGTTCCCTAACAATGAATAATGTCCTATACTACTTACTCTCCCGCTCAATCACGAAGACGAGTTTTCCTCGGTTTCCACCCCTCCCTCCATACCGCAGCAACACGAGTTTTTCCACCCCTTTCAGAACGCGCTCTTCGCACCACAAAGCCGCCCCAAGACACGCGAGCAATGAGCATCGAGCTTAAACATATCGCAAACGTCAAAAATAATATAACGGGATTAATATATATCGCGCACGTGCGATATGTTTGTCACAAGGCGCAAAAAATAATTAAAAAGGGAATGCAACACGAGGACTTCCTAGGAGGTCACCCATCCTAGTACTACTCTCGCCCAAGCATGCTTAACTTCGTAGTTCTGATGGAATCCGGTGCTTTAGTGCTGGTATGATCGCATCCAACATGTTTCCCCATCTTCGTCCCTTATGCTTGTCACTCCCAGGTCTGCTCCAAAGACGATTCTATATTCTCACTACCATTACAACCGTTCCCTAACAATGGATAATGTCCTATACTACTTACTCTCCTGCTCAATCACGGAGACGAATTTTCCACGGTTTCCACCCCTCCCTCCATACCGCAGCAGCACTACTTTTTCTACCCCTTTCAGAACGCGCTCTTCGCGCCACAAAGCCGCCTCAAGACGCGCGAGCAATGAGCATCGAGCTTAAACATATCGCAAACATCAAAAATAATATAACGGGATTAATATATATCGCGCACGTGCGATATGTTTGTCACAAGGCGCAAAAAATAATTAAAAAGGGAATGCAACACGAGGACTTCCCAGGCGGTAACCCATCCTACTACTACTCTCGCCCAAGCACGCTTAACTTCGGAGTTTTGATGGGATCCGGTGCTTTAGTGCTGGTATGATCGCATCCAACATGTTTCCCCGTCTTCGTCCCTTATGCTTGCCACTCCCAGGTCCGCTCCAAAGACGATTCTACATTCTCACTACCATTACAACCGTTCCCTAACAATGGATAATGTCCTATACTACTTAGTCTCCCGCTCAATCACGGAGACGAGTTTTCCACGGTTTCCACCCCTCCCTCCATACCGCTGCAGCACGAGTTTTTTCCACCCCTTTAAGAACGCGCTCTTCGCGCCACAAAGCCGCCCCAAGACGCGCGAGCAATGAGCATCGAGCTTAAACATATCGCAAACGTCAAAAATAATATAACGGGATTAACATATATCGCGCACGTGCGATATGTTTGTCGCAAGGCGCAAAAAATAATTAAAAAGGGAATGCAACACAAGAACTTCCCAGGAGGTCACCCATCCTAGTACTACTCTCGCCCAAGCACGCTTAACTTCGGAGTTCTGATGGGATACGGTGCTTTAGTGCTGGTGTGATCGCATCCAACATGTTTCCCCGTCTTTGTCCCTTATGCTTGCCACTCCCAGGTCCGCTCCAAAGACGATTCTACACTCTCACTACCATTACAACCGTTGCCTAACAATGGATAATGTCCTATACTACTTACTCTCCCGCTCAATCACGGAGACGAATTTTCCATGGTTTCCACCCCTCCCTGCATACCGCAGCAACACGAGTTTTTTCCACCCCTTTCAGAACGCGCTCTTCACACCACAAAGCCGCCCCAAGACGCGCGAGCAATGAGCATCGAGCTTAAACATATCGCAAACGTCAAAAATAATATAACGGGATTAATATATATCGCGCACGTGCGATATGTTTGTCACAAGGCGCAAAAAATAATTAAAAAGGGAATGCAACACGAGGACTTCCCAGGAGGTCACCCATCCTAGTACTACTCTCGCCCAAGCACGCTTAACTTCGGAGTTCTGATGGGATCCGGTGCTTTAGTGCTGGTATGATCGCATCCAACATGTTTCCCCGTCTTCGTCCCTTATCCTTGCCACTCCCAGGTCCGCTCCAAAGACGATTCTACATTCTCACTACCATTACAACCGTTCCCTAACAATGGATAATGTCCTATACTACTTACTCTCCCGCTCAATCACGGAGACGAGTTTTCCACCATTTCCACTCCTCCCTCCATATCGCAGCAACACGAGTTTTTTCCACCCCTTTAAGAACGCGCTCTACGCGCTACAAGCCGGCCCAAGACGCGCGAGCAATGAGCATCGAGCTTAAACATATCGCAAATGTCAAAAATAATATAACGGGATTAATATATATCGCGCACGTGCGATATGTTTGTCACAAGGCGCAAAAAATAATTAAAAAGGGAATGCAACACGAGGACAGGAGGTCACCCATCCTAGTACTACTCTCGCCCAAGCACGCTTAACTTCGGAGTTCTGATGGGATCCGGTGCTTTAGTGCTGGTATGATCGCATCCGACATGTTTCCCCGTCTTCGTCCCTTATGATTGCCACTCCCAGGTCCGCTCCAAAGACGATTCTACATTCTCACTACCATTACAACCGTTCCCTAACAATGGATAATGTCCTATACTACTTACTCTCCCGCTCAATCACGGAGACGAGTTTTCCACGGTTTCCACCCCTCCCTCCATACCGCAGCAACACGAGTTTTCTCCACCCCTTTCAGAACGCGCTCTTCGCACCACAAAGCCGCCCCAAGATGCGCGAGCAATGAGCATCGAGCTTAAACATATCGCAAACGTCAAAAATAATTTAACGGGATTAATACATATCGCGCAGGTGCGATATGTTTGTCACAAGGCACAAAAAATAATTAAAAAGGGAATGTAACACGAGGACTTCCCTGGAGGTCACCCATCCTAGTACTACTCTCGCCCAAGCACGCTTAACTTCAGAGTTCTGATGGGATCCGGTGCTTTAGTGCTTGTATGATCGCATCCGACATGTTTCCCCATCTTCGTCCCTTATGCTTGCCACTCCCAGGTCCGCTCCAAAGACGATTCTACATTCTCACTACCATTACAACCGTTCCCTAACAATGGATAATGTCCTATACTACTTACTCTCCCGCTCAATCACGGAGACGAGTTTTCCACGGTTTCCACCCCTCCTTCCATAGCGCCACAAAGCCGCCCCAAGACGCGCGACCAATGAGCATCGAGCTTAAACATATCGCAAACGTCAAAAATAATATAAGGGGATTAATATATATCGCGCACGTGCGATATGTTTGTCACAAGGCGCAAAAAATAATTAAAAAGGGAATGCAACACGAGCACTTCCCAGGAGGTCACCCATCCTAGTACTACTCTCGCCCAAGCAGGCTTAACTTCGGAGTTCTGATGGGATCCGGTGCTTTAGTGCTGGTACGATCGCATCTGACATGTTTCCCCGTCTTCGTCCCTTATGCTCGGCACTCCCAGGTCCGATCCAAAGACGATTCTACATTCTCACTACCATTACAACCGTTCCCTAACAATGGATAATGTCCTATACTACTTACTCTCCCGCTCAATCACGGAGACGTGTTTTCCACGGTTTCCACCCCTCCCTCCATACCGCAGCAACACGAGTTTTTTCCACCCCTTTCAGAACGCGCTCTTCGCACCACAAAGCCGCCCCAAGACGCGCGAGCAATGAGCATCGAGCTTAAACATATCGCAAACGTCAAAAATAATATAACGGGATTAATATATATCGCGCACGTGCGATATGTTTGTCACAAGGCGCAAAAAATAATTAAAAAGGGAATGCAACATGAGGACTTCCCAGGAGGTCAACCATCCTAGTACTACTCTCGCCCAAGCATGCTTAACTTCGGAGTTCTGATGGGATCCGGTGCTTTAGTGCTGGTATGATCGCATCCAACATGTTTCTCCGTCTTCGTCCCTTATGCTTGCCACTCCTAGTTCCGCTCCAAAGACGATTCTACATTCTCACTACCATTACAACCGTTCCCTAACAATGGATAATGTCCTATACTACTTACTCTCCCGCTCAATCACGGAGACGAGTTTTCCACCGTTTCCACCCCTCCCTCCATACCGCAGCAACACGAGTTTTTTCCACCCCTTTAAGAACGCGCTCTTCGCGCCACAAAGCCGGCCCAAGACGCGCGAGCAATGAGCATCGAGCTTAAACATATCGCAAATGTCAAAAATAATATAACGGGATTAATATATATCGCGCACGTGCGATATGTTTGTCACAAGGTGCAAAAAATAATTAAAAAGGGAATGCAACACGAGGACAGGAGGTCACCCATCCTAGTACTACTCTCGCCCAAGCACGCTTAACTTCGGAGTTCTGATGGGATCCGATGCTTTAGTGCTGGTATGATCGCATCCGACATGTTTCCCCGTCTTCGTCCCTTATGCTTGCCACTCCCAGGTCCGCTCCAAAGACGATTCTACATTGTCACTACCATTACAACCGTTCCCTAACAATGGATAATGTCCTATACTACTTACTCTCCCGCTCAATCACGGAGACGAGTTTTCCACGGTTTCCACCCCTCCCTCCATACCGCAGCAACACGAGTTTTCTCCACCCATTTCAGAACGCGCTCTTCGCACCACAAAGCAGCCCCAATACGCGCGAGCAATGAGCATCGAGCTTAAACATATCGCAAACGTCAAAAATAATATAACGGGATTAATATATATCGCGCACGTGCGATATGTTTGTCACAAGGCGCAAAAAATAATTAAAAAGGGAATGTAACACGAGGACTTCCCTGGAGGTCACCCATCCTAGTAATACTCTCGCCCAAGCACGCTTAACTTCGGAGTTCTGATGGGATCCGGTGCTTTAGTGCTGGTATGATCGCGTCCGACATGTTTCCCCGTCTTCGTCCCTTATGCTTGCCACTCCCAGGTCCGCTCCAAAGACGATTCTACATTCTCACTACCATTACAACCGTTCCCTAACAATGGATAATGTCCTATACTACTTACTCTCCCGCTCAATCACGGAGACGAGTTTTCCACGGTTTCCACCCCTCCTTCCATAGCGCCACAAAGCCGCCCCAAGACGCGCGAGCAATGAGCATCGAGCTTAAACATATCGCAAATGTCAAAAATAATATAACGGGATTAATATATATCGCGCACGTGCGATATGTTTGTCACAAGGCGCAAAAAATAATTAAAAAGGGAATGCAACACGAGGACAGGAGGTCACCCATCCTAGTACTACTCTCGCCCAAGCACGCTTAACTTCGGAGTTCTGATGGGATCCGATGCTTTAGTGCTGGTATGATCGCATCCGACATGTTTCCCCGTCTTCGTCCCTTATGCTTGCCACTCCCAGGTCCGCTCCAAAGACGATTCTACATTGTCACTACCATTACAACCGTTCCCTAACAATGGATAATGTCCTATACTACTTACTCTCCCGCTCAATCACGGAGACGAGTTTTCCACGGTTTCCACCCCTCCCTCCATACCGCAGCAACACGAGTTTTCTCCACCCATTTCAGAACGCGCTCTTCGCACCACAAAGCAGCCCCAATACGCGCGAGCAATGAGCATCGAGCTTAAACATATCGCAAACATCAAAAATAATATAACGGGATTAATATATATCGCGCACGTGCGATATGTTTGTCACAAGGCGCAAAAAATAATTAAAAAGGGAATGTAACACGAGGACTTCCCTGGAGGTCACCCATCCTAGTAATACTCTCGCCCAAGCACGCTTAACTTCGGAGTTCTGATGGGATCCGGTGCTTTAGTGCTGGTATGATCGCGTCCGACATGTTTCCCCGTCTTCGTCCCTTATGCTTGCCACTCCCAGGTCCGCTCCAAAGACGATTCTACATTCTCACTACCATTACAACCGTTCCCTAACAATGGATAATGTCCTATACTACTTACTCTCCCGCTCAATCACGGAGACGAGTTTTCCACGGTTTCCACCCCTCCTTCCATAGCGCCACAAAGCCGCCCCAAGACGCGCGAGCAATGAGCATCGAGCTTAAACATATCGCAAACGTCAAAAATAATATAACGGGATTAATATATATCGCGCACGTGCGATATGTTTGTAACAAGGCGCAAAAAATAATTAAAAGGGAATGCAACACAAGGACTTCCCAGGAGGTCACCCATCCTAGTTCTACTCTCGCCCAAGCACGCTTAACTTCGGAGTTCTGATGGGATCCGGTGCTTTAGTGCTGGTATGATCGCATCCGACATATATCCCCGTCTTCGTCCCTTATGCTTGCCACTCCCAGGTCCGCTCCAAAGACGATTCTACATTCTCACTACCATTACAACCGTTCCCTAACAATGAATAATGTCCTATACTACTTACTCTCCTGCTCAATCACGGAGACGAATTTTCCACTACTTACTCTCCTGCTCAATCACGGAGACGAATTTTCCACGGTTTCCACCCCTCCCTCCATACCGCAGTAGCACGACTTTTTTCCACCCCTTTCAGAACGCGCTCTTCGCACCACAAAGCCGCCCCAAGACGCGCGAGCAATGAGCATCGAGCTTAAACATATCGCAAACGTCAAAAATAATATAACGGGATTAATATATATCGCGCACGTGCGATATGTTTGCCACAAGGCGCAAAAAATAATTAAAAAGGGAATGCAACACGAGGACTTCCCAGGAGGTCACCCATCCTACTACTAATCTCGCCCAAGCACGCTTAACTTCGGAGTTCTGATGGGATCCGGTGCTTTAGTGTTGGTATGATCGCATCCAACATGTTTCCCCGTCTTCGTCCCTTATGCTTGCCACTCCCAGGTCCGCTCCAAAGACGATTCTACATTCTCACTACCATTACAACCGTTCCCTAACAATGGATAATGTCCTATACTACTTACTCTCCCGCTCAATCACGGAGACGAGTTTTCCACGGTTTCCACCCCTCCCTCCATACCGCAGCAACACGAGTTTTTTCCACCCCTTTCAGAACGCGCTCTTCGCGCCACAAAGCCGCCCCAAGACGCGCGAGCAATGAGCATCGAGCTTAAACATATCGCAAACGTCAAACATAATATAACGGGATTAATATATATCGCGCACGTGCGACATGTTTGTCACAAGGCGCAAAAAATAATTATAAAAGGAATGCAACACGAGGACTTCCCAGGAGGTCACCCATCCTAGTACTACTCTCGCCCAAGCACGCTTAACTTCGGAGTTCTGATGGGATCCGGTGCTTTAGTGATGGTATGATCGCATCCGACATGTTTCCCCGTCTTCGTCCCTTATGCTTGCCACTCCCAGGTCCGCTCCAAAGACGATTCTACATTCTCACTACCATTACAACCGTTCCCTAACAATGGATAATGTCCTATACTACTTACTCTCCCGCTCAATCACGGAGACGAGTTTTCCACGGTTTCCACCCCTCCCTCCATACCGCAGCAACACGAGTTTTTTCCACCCCTTTCAGAACGCGCTCTTCACACCACAAAGCCGCCCCAAGACGCGCGAGCAATGAGCATCGAGCTTAAACATATCGCAAACGTCAAAAATAATATAACGGGATTAATATATATCGCGCACGTGCGATATGTTTGTCACAAGGCGCAAAAAATAATTAAAAAGGGAATGCAACACGAGGACTTCCCAGGAGGTCACCCATCCTAGTACTACTCTCGCCCAAGCACGCTTAACTTCGGAGTTCTGATGGGATCCGGTGCTTTAGTGCTGGTATGATCACATCCAACATGTTTCCCCGTCTTCGTCCCTTATCCTTGCCACTCCCAGGTCCGCTCCAAAGACGATTCTACATTCTCACTACCATTACAACCGTTCCCTAACAATGGATAATGTCCTATACTACTTACTCTCCCGCTCAATCACGGAGACGAGTTTTCCACCATTTCCACTCCTCCCTCCATATCGCAGCAACACGAGTTTTTTCCACCCCTTTAAGAACGCGCTCTACGCGCTACAAGCTGGCCCAAGACGCGCGAGCAATGAGCATCGAGCTTAAACATATCGCAAATGTCAAAAATAATATAACGGGATTAATATATATCGCGCACGTGCGATATGTTTGTCACAAGGCGCAAAAAATAATTAAAAAGGGAATGCAACACGAGGACAGGAGGTCACCCATCCTAGTACTACTCTCGCCCAAGCACGCTTAACTTCGGAGTTCTGATGGGATCCGGTGCTTTAGTGCTGGTATGATCGCATCCGACATGTTTCCCCGTCTTCGTCCCTTATGATTGCCACTCCCAGGTCCGCTCCAAAGACGATTCTACATTCTCACTACCATTACAACCGTTCCCTAACAATGGATAATGTCCTATACTACTTACTCTCCCGCTCAATCACGGAGACGAGTTTTCCACGGTTTCCACCCCTCCCTCCATACCGCAGCAACACGAGTTTTCTCCACCCCTTTCAGAACGCGCTCTTCGCACCACAAAGCCGCCCCAAGATGCGCGAGCAATGAGCATCGAGCTTAAACATATCGCAAACGTCAAAAATAATTTAACGGGATTAATACATATCGCGCACGTGCGATATGTTTGTCACAAGGCACAAAAAATAATTAAAAAGGGAATGTAACACGAGGACTTCCCTGGAGGTCACCCATCCTAGTACTACTCTCGCCCAAGCACGCTTAACTTCAAAGTTCTGATGGGATCCGGTGCTTTAGTGCTTGTATGATCGCATCCGACATGTTTCCCCGTCTTCGTCCCTTATGCTTGCCACTCCCAGGTCCGCTCCAAAGACGATTCTACATTCTCACTACCATTACAACCGTTCCCTAACAATGGATAATGTCCTATACTACTTACTCTCCCGCTCAATCACGGAGACGCGTTTTCCACGGTTTCCACCCCTCCTTCCATAGCGCCACAAAGCCGCCCCAAGACGCGCGACCAATGAGCATCGAGCTTAAACATATCGCAAACGTCAAAAATAATATAAGGGGATTAATATATATCGTGCACGTGCGATATGTTTGTCACAAGGCGCAAAAAATAATTAAAAAGGGAATGCAACACGAGCACTTCCCAGGAGGTCACCCATCCTAGTACTACTCTCGCCCAAGCAGGCTTAACTTCGGAGTTCTGATGGGATCCGGTGCTTTAGTGCTGGTACGATCGCATCCGACATGTTTCCCCGTCTTCGTCCCTTATGCTTGGCACTCCCAGGTCCGATCCAAAGACGATTCTACATTCTCACTACCATTACAACCGTTCCCTAACAATGGATAATGTCCTATACTACTTACTCTCCCGCTCAATCACGGAGACGTGTTTTCCACGGTTTCCACCCCTCCCTCCATACCGCAGCAACACGAGTTTTTTCCACCCCTTTCAGAACGCGCTCTTCGCACCACAAAGCCGCCCCAAGACGCGCGAGCAATGAGCATCGAGCTTAAACATATCGCAAACGTCAAAAATAATATAACGGGATTAATATATATCGCGCACGTGCGATATGTTTGTCACAAGGCGCAAAAAATAATTAAAAAGGGAATGCAACATGAGGACTTCCCAGGAGGTCAACCATCCTAGTACTACTCTCGCCCAAGCATGCTTAACTTCGGAGTTCTGATGGGATCCGGTGCTTTAGTGCTGGTATGATCGCATCCAACATGTTTCTCCGTCTTCGTCCCTTATGCTTGCCACTCCTAGTTCCGCTCCAAAGACGATTCTACATTCTCACTACCATTACAACCATTCCCTAACAATGGATAATGTCCTATACTACTTACTCTCCCGCTCAATCACGGAGACGAGTTTTCCACCGTTTCCACCCCTCCCTCCATACCGCAGCAACACGAGTTTTTTCCACCCCTTTAAGAACGCGCTCTTCGCGCCACAAAGCCGGCCCAAGACGCGCGAGCAATGAGCATCGAGCTTAAACATATCGCAAATGTCAAAAATAATATAACGGGATTAATATATATCGCGCACGTGCGATATGTTTGTCACAAGGTGCAAAAAATAATTAAAAAGGGAATGCAACACGAGGACAGGAGGTCACCCATCCTAGTACTACTCTCGCCCAAGCACGCTTAACTTCGGAGTTCTGATGGGATCCGATGCTTTAGTGCTGGTATGATCGCATCCGACATGTTTCCCCGTCTTCGTCCCTTATGCTTGCCACTCCCAGGTCCGCTCCAAAGACGATTCTACATTGTCACTACCATTACAACCGTTCCCTAACAATGGATAATGTCCTATACTACTTACTCTCCCGCTCAATCACGGAGACGAGTTTTCCACGGTTTCCACCCCTCCCTCCATACCGCAGCAACACGAGTTTTCTCCACCCGTTTCAGAACGCGCTCTTCGCACCACAAAGCAGCCCCAATACGCGCGAGCAATGAGCATCGAGCTTAAACATATCGCAAACGTCAAAAATAATATAACGGGATTAATATATATCGCACACGTGCGATATGTTTGTCACAAGGCGCAAAAAATAATTAAAAAGGGAATGTAACACGAGGACTTCCCTGGAGGTCACCCATCCTAGTAATACTCTCGCCCAAGCACGCTTAACTTCGGAGTTCTGATGGGATCCGGTGCTTTAGTGCTGGTATGATCGCGTCCGACATGTTTCCCCGTCTTCGTCCCTTATGCTTGCCACTCCCAGGTCCGCTCCAAAGACGATTCTACATTCTCACTACCATTACAACCGTTCCCTAACAATGGATAATGTCCTATACTACTTACTCTCCCGCTCAATCACGGAGACGAGTTTTCCACGGTTTCCACCCCTCCTTCCATAGCGCCACAAAGCCGCCCCAAGACGCGCGAGCAATGAGCATCGAGCTTAAACATATCGCAAACGTCAAAAATAATATAACGGGATTAATATATATCGCGCACGTGCGATATGTTTGTAACAAGGCGCAAAAAATAATTAAAAAGGGAATGCAACACAAGGACTTCCCAGGAGGTCACCCATCCTAGTTCTACTCTCGCCCAAGCACGCTTAACTTCGGAGTTCTGATGGGATCCGGTGCTTTAGTGCTGGTATGATCGCATCCGACATATATCCCCGTCTTCGTCCCTTATGCTTGCCACTCCCAGGTCCGCTCCAAAGACGATTCTACATTCTCACTACCATTACAACCGTTCCCTAACAATGAATAATGTCCTATACTACTTACTCTCCTGCTCAATCACGGAGACGAATTTTCCACTACTTACTCTCCTGCTCAATCACGGAGACGAATTTTCCACGGTTTCCACCCCTCCCTCCATACCGCAGTAGCACGACTTTTTTCCACCCCTTTCAGAACGCGCTCTTCGCGCCACAAAGCCGCCCCAAGACGCGCGAGCAATGAGCATCGAGCTTAAACATATCGCAAACGTCAAAAATAATATAACGGGATTAATATATATCGCGCACGTGCGATATGTTTGCCACAAGGCGCAAAAAATAATTAAAAAGGGAATACAACACGAGGACTTCCCAGGAGGTCACCCATCCTACTACTACTCTCACCCAAGCACGCTTAACTTCGGAGTTCTGATGTGATCCGGTGCTTTAGTGTTGGTATGATCGCATCCAACATGTTTCCCCGTCTTCGTCCCTTATGCTTGCCACTCCCAGGTCCGCTCCAAAGACGATTCTACATTCTCACTACCATTACAACCGTTCCCTAACAATGGATAATGTCCTATACTACTTACTCTCCCGCTCAATCATGGAGACGAGTTTTCCACGGTTTCCACCCCTCCCTCCATACCGCAGCAACACGAGTTTTTTCCACCCCTTTCAGAACGCGCTCTTCGCGCCACAAAGCCGCCCCAAGACGCGCGAGCAATGAGCATCGAGCTTAAACATATCGCAAACGTCAAACATAATATAACGGGATTAATATATATCGCGCACGTGCGACATGTTTGTCACAAGGCGCAAAAAATAATTATAAAAGGAATGCAACACGAGGACTTCCCAGGAGGTCACCCATCCTAGTACTACTCTCGCCCAAGCACGCTTAACTTCGGAGTTCTGATGGGATCCGGTGCTTTAGTGCTGGTATGATCGCATCCGACGTGTTTCCCCGTCTTCGTCCCTTATGCTTGCCACTCCCAGGTCCGCTCCAAAGACGATTCTACATTCTCACTACCATTACAACCGTTCCCTAACAATGGATAATGTCCTATACTACTTACTCTCCCGCTCAATCACGGAGACGAGTTTTCCACGGTTTCCACCCCTCCCTCCATACCGCAGCAACATGAGTTTTTTCCACCCCTTTCAGAACGCGCTCTTCGCACCATAAAGCCGCCCCAAGACGCGCGAGCAATGAGCATCGAGCTTAAACATATCGTAAACGTCAAAAATAATATAACGGGATTAATATATATCGCGCACGTGCGATATGTTTGTCACAAGGCGCAAAAAATAATTAATAAGGGAATGCAACACTAGGACTTCCCAGGAGGTCACCCATCCTAGTACTACTCTCGCCCAAGCACGCTTAACTTCGGAGTTCTGATGGGATCCGGTGCTTTAGTGCTGGTATGATCGCATCCAACATGTTTCCCCGTCTTCATCCATTATGCTTGCCACTCCTAGGTCCGCTCCAAAGACGATTCTACATTCTCACTACCATTACAACCGTTCCCTAACAATGGATAATGTCCTATACTACTTACTCTCCCGCTCAATCACGGAGACGAGTTTTCCACCGTTTCCACCCCTCCCTCCATACCGCAGCAACACGAGTTTTTTCCACCCCTTTACGAACGCGCTCTTCGCGCCACAAAGCCGGCCCAAGACGCGCGAGCAATGAGCATCGAGCTTAAAGATATTGCAAATGTCAAAAATAATATAACAGGATTAATATATATCGCGCACGTGCGATATGTTTGTCACAAGGCGTAAAAAATAACTAAAAAGGGAATGCAACACGAGGATAGGAGGTCACCCATCCTAGTACTACTCTCGCCCAAGCACGCTTAACTTCGGAGTTCTGATGGGATCCGGTGCTTTAGTGCTGGTATGATCGCATTCGACATGTTTCCCCATCTTCGTCCCTTATGCTTGCCACTCCCAGGTCCGCTCCAAAGACGATTCTACATTCTCACTACCATTACAACCGTTCCCTAACAATGGATAATGTCCTATACTACTTACTCTCCCGCTCAATCACGGAGACGAGTTTTCCACGGTTTCCACCCCTCCCTCCATACCGCAGCAACACGAGTTTTTTCCACCCCTTTCGGAACGCGCTCTTCGCACCAGAAAGCCGCCCCAAGACGCGCGAGCAATGAGCATCGAGCTTAAACATATCGCAAACGTCAAAAATAATATAACGGGATTAATATATATCGCGCACGTGCGATATGTTTGTCACAAGGCGCAAAAAATAATTAAAAAGGGAATGCAACACGAGGACTTCCCTGGAGGTCACCCATCCTAGTACTACTCTCGCCCAAGCACGCTTAACTTCGGAGTTCTGATGGGATCTGGTGCTTTAGTGCTGGTATGATCGCATCCGACATGTTTCCCCGTCTTCGTCCCTTATGCTTGCCACTCCCAGGTCCGTTCCAAAGACGATTCTACATTCTCACTACCATTACAACCGTTCCCTAACAATGGATAATGTCCTATACTACTTACTCTCCCGCTCAATCACGGAGACGAGTTTTCCACGGTTTCCCCCCCTCCTTCCATAGCGCCACAAAGCCGCCCCAAGACGCGCGACCAATGAGCATCGAGCTTAAACATATCGCAAACGTCAAAAATAATATAAAGGGATTAATATATATCGCGCACGTGAGATATGTTTGTCACAAGGCGCAAAAAATAATTAAGAAGGGAATGAAACACGAGGACTTCCAAGGAGGTCACCCATCCTAGTACTACTCTCGCCCAAGCACGCTTAACTTCAGAGTTCTGATGGGATCCGGTGCTTTAGTGCTGGTATGATCGCATCCGACATGTTTCCCCGTCTTCGTCCCTTATGCTTGCCACTCCCAGGTCCGCTTCAAAGACGATTCTACATTCTCTCTACCATTACAACCGTTCCCTAATAATGGATAATGTCCTATACTACTTACTCTCCCGCTCAATCACGGAGACGAGTTTTCCACGGTTTCCACCCCTCCTTCCATAGCGCCACAAAGTCGCCCCAAGACGCGCGACCAATGAGCATCGAGCTTAAACATATCGCAAACGTCAAAAATAATATAACAGGATTAATATATATCGCGCACGTGCGATATGTTTGTCACAAGGCGCAAAAAATATTTAAAAAGGGAATGCAACACGAGGACTTCCCAGGAGGTCACCCATCCTAGTACTACTCTCGCCTAAGCACGCTTAACTTCGGAGTTCTGATGGGATCCGGTGCTTTAGTGCTGGTATGATCGCATCCAACATGTTTGCCCGTCTTCGTCCCTTATGCTTGCCACTCCCAGGTCCGCTCCAAAGACGATTCTACATTGTCACTACCATTACAACCGTTCCCTAACAATGGATAATGTCCTATACTACTTACTCTCCCGCTCAATCACGGAGACGAGTTTTCCACGGTTTCCACCCCTCCCTCCATACCGCAGCAACACGAGTTTTTTCCACCCCTTTCAGAACGCGCTCTTCGCACTACAAAGCCGCCCCAAGACGCGCGAGCAATGAGCACCGAGCTTAAACATATCGCAAACGTCAAAAATAATATAACGGGATTAATATATATCGCGCACGTGCGATATGTTTGTCACAAGGCGCAAAAAATAATTAAAAAGGGAATGCAACATGAGGACTTCCCTAGAGGTCACCCATCCTAGTACTACTCTCGCCCAAGCACGCTTAACTTCGGATTTCTGATGGGATCCAGTGCTTTAGTGCTGGTATGATCGCATCTGACATGTTTCCCCGTCTTCGTCCCTTATGCTTGCCACTCCCAGGTCCGCTCCAAAGACGATTCTACATTCTCACTACCATTACAACCGTTCCCTAACAATGGATAATGTCCTATACTACTTACTCTCCCGCTCAATCACGGAGACGAGTTTTCCACGGTTTCCACCCCTCCCTCCATACCGCAGCAACACGAGTTTTTTCCACCCCTTTCAGAACGCGCTCTTCGCACTACAAAGCCGCCCCAAGACGCGCGAGCAATGAGCACCGAGCTTAAACATATCGCAAACGTCAAAAATAATATAACGGGATTAATATATATCGCGCACGTGCGATATGTTTGTCACAAGGCGCAAAAAATAATTAAAAAGGGAATGCAACATGAGGACTTCCCTGGAGGTCACCCATCCTAGTACTACTCTCGCCCAAGCACGCTTAACTTCGGATTTCTGATGGGATCCAGTGCTTTAGTGCTGGTATGATCGCATCCGACATGTTTCCCCGTCTTCGTCCCTTATGCTTGCCACTCCCAGGTCCGCTCCAAAGACGATTCTACATTCTCACTACCATTACAACCGTTCCCTAACAATGGATAATGTCCTATACTACTTACTCTCCCGCTCAATCACGGAGACGAGTTTTCCACGGTTTCCACCCCTCCTTCCATAGTGCCACAAAGCCGCCCCAAGACGCGCGACCAATGAGCATCGAGCTTAAACATATCGCAAACGTCAAAAATAATATAACGGGATTAATATATATCGCGCACGTGTGATATGTTTGTCACAAGGCGCAAAAAATAATTAAAAAGGGAATGCAACACGAGGACTTCCCAGGAGGTCACCCATCCTAATACTACTCTCGCCTAAGCACGCTTAACTTTGGAGTTCTGATGGGATCCGGTGCTTTAGTGCTTGTATGATCGCATCCGACATGTTTCCCCGTCTTCGTCCCTTATGCTTGCCACTCCCAGGTCCGCTCCAAAGACGATTCTACATTCTCACTACCATTACAACCGTTCCCTAACAATGGATAATGTCCTATACTACTTACTCTCCCGCTCAATCACGGAGACGAGTTTTCCACGGTTTCCACCCCTCCTTCCATAGCGCCACAAAGCCGCCCCAAGACGCGCGACCAATGAGCATCGAGCTTAAACATATCGCAAACGTCAAAAATAATATAACGGGATTAATATATATCGCGCACGTGCCATATGTTTGTCACAAGGCGCAAAAAATAATTAAAAAGGGAATGCAACACGAGGACTTCCCAGGAGGTCACCCATCAGTACTCTCGCCCAAGCATGCTTAACTTTGGAGTTCTGATGGGATCCGGTGCTTTAGTGCTGGTATGATCGCATCCGACATGTTTCCCCGTCTTCGTCCCTTATGCTTGCCACTCCCAGGTCCCCTCAAAGACGATTCTACATTCTCACTACCATTACAACCGTTCCCTAACAATGGATAATGTCCTGTACTACTTACTCTCCCGCTCAATCACGGAGACGAGTTTTCCACAGTTTCCACCCCTCCTTCCATAGCACCACAAAGCCTCCCCAAGACGCGTGACCAATGAGCATCGAGCTTAAACATATCGCAAACGTCAAAAATAATATAACGGGATTAATATATATCGTGCACGTGCGATATGTTTGTCACAAGGCGCAAAAAATAATTAAAAAGGGAATGCAACACGAGGACTTCCCAGGAGGTCACCCATCCTAGTACTACTCTCGCCCAAGCACGATTAACTTCGGAGTTCTGATGGGATCCGGTGCTTTAGTGCTGGTATGATCACATCCAACATGTTTCCCCGTCTTCGTCCCTTATGCTTGCCACTCCCAGGTCCGCTCCAAAGACAATTCTACATTCTCACTACCATTACAACCGTTCCCTAACAATGGATAATGTCCTATACTACTTACTCTCCCGCTCAATCACGGAGACAAGTTTTCCACGGTTTCCACCCCTCCCTCCATACCGCAGCAGCACGAGTTTTTTCCACCCCTTTTAGAACACGCTCTTCGCGCCACAAAGCCGCCCCAAGACACGCGAGCACTGAGCATTGAGCTTAAACATATCGCAAACGTCAAAAATAATATAACGGGATTAATATATATCGCACACGTGCGATATGTTTGTCACAAGGCGCAAAAAATAATTAAAAAGGCAATGCAACACGAGGACTTCCCAAGAGGTCACCCATCCTACTACTACTATCGCCCAAGCACGCTTAACTTCGGAGTTCTGATGGGATCCGATGCTTTAGTGCTGGTATGATCGCATCCGACATGTTTCCCCGTCTTCATCCCTTATGCTTGCCACTCCCAGGTCCTCTTCAAAGACGATTCTACATTCTCACTACCATTACAACCGTTCCCTAACAATGGATAATGTCCTATACTACTTACTCTCCCGCTCAATCACGGAGACGAGTTTTCCACGGTTTCCACCCCTCCCTCCATACCGCAGCACCACGAGTTTTTTCCACCCCTTTCAAAACGCGCTCTTCGCCGCACAAAGCCGCCCCAAGACGCGCGAGTAATGAGCATCGAGCTTAAACATATCGCAAACGTCAAAAATAATATAACGGGATTATTATATATCGCGCACGTGCGATATGTTTGTCACAAGGCGCAAAAAAATTAAAAAAGGAATGCAACACGATGACTTCCCAGGAGGTCATCCATCCTAGTACTACTCTCGCCCAAGCACGCTTAACTTCGGAGTTCTGATGGGATCAGGTGCTTTAGTGCTGGTATGATCGCATTTGACATGTTTCCCCGTCTTCGTCCCTTATGCTTGTCACTCCCAGGTCCGCTCCAAAGACGATTCTACATTCTCACTACCATTACAACCGTTCACTAACAATGGATAATGTCCTATACTACTTACTCTCCCGCTCAATCACGGAGACGAGTTTTCCACCGTTTCCACCCCTCCCTCCATACCGCAGCAGCACGAGTTTTTTCCACCCCTTTAAGAACGCGCTCTTCGCGCCACAAAGCTGGCCCAAGAAGCGCGAGCAATGAGCATCGAGCTTAAACATATCGCAAACGTCAAAAATAATATAACGGGATTAATATATATCGCGAACGTGCGATATGTTTGTCACAAGGCGCAAAAAATAATTAAAAAGGGAATGCAACAAGAGGACTTCCCAGGAGGTCACCCATCCTAGTACTACTCTCGCCCAAGCACGGTTAACTTCGGAGTTCTGATGGGATCCGGTGCTTTAGTGCTGGTATGATCGCATCCGACATGTTTCCCCGTCTTCGTCCCTTATGCTTGCCACTCCCAGGTCCGCTCCAAAGACGATTCTACATTCTCACTACCATTACAACCGTTCCCTAACAATGGATAATGTCCTGTACTACTTACTCTCCCGCTCAATCACGGAGACGAGTTTTCCACAGTTTCCACCCCTCCTTCCATAGCACTAGAAAGCCGCCCCAAGACGAGCGAGCAATGAGCATCGAGCTAAAACATATCGCAACCGTCAAAAATAATATAACGGGATTAATATATATAGCGCACGTGCGATATGTTTGTCACAAGGAGCAAAAAATAATTAAAAAGGGAATGCAACACGAGGACTTCCCAGGAGGTCACCCATCCTAGTACTACTCTCGCCCAAGCACGCTTAACTTCGAAGTTCTGATGGGATCCGGTGCTTTAGTGCTGGTATGATCGCATCCGACATGTTTCCCCGACTTCGTCCCTTATGCTTGCCACTCCCAGGTCCGCTCCAAAGACGATTCTACATTCTCACTATCATTACAACCGTTCCCTAACAATGGATAATGTCCTATACTACTTACTCTCCCGCTCAATCACGGAGACGAGTTTTCCACGGTTTCCACCCCTCCTTCCATAGCGCCACAAAGCCGCCCCAAGACGCATGACCAATGAGCATCGAGCTTAAACATATCGCAAACGTCAAAAATAATATAACGGGATTAATATATATCACGCACGTGCGATATGTTTGTCACAAGGCGCCAAAAATAATTAAAAAGGGAATGAACCACGAGGACTTCCCAGGAGGTCACCCATCCTAGTACTACTCTCGCCCAAGCACGCTTAACCCAAGCACGCTTAACTTCGGAGTTCTGATGGGATCCGGTGCTTTAGTGCTGGTATGATCGCATCCAACATGTTTCCCCGTCTTCGTCCCTTATGCTTACCACTCCCAGGTCCGCTCCAAAGACGATTCTACATTCTCACTACCATTACAACCGTTCCCTAACAATGGATAATGTCCTATACTACTTACTCTCCCACACAATCACGGAGACGAGTTTTCCACGGTTTCCACCCCTCCCTCCATACCGCAGCAGCACGAGTTTTTTCCACCCCTTTCAGAACGCGCTCTTCGCGCCACAAAGTCGCCCCAAGACGCGCGAGCAATGAGCATCGAGCTTAAACATATCGCAAACGTCAAAAATAATATAACAGGCTTAATATATATCGCGCATGTGCGATATGTTTGTCACAAGGCGCAAAAAATAATTAAAAAGGGAATGCAACACGAGGACTTCCCAGGAGGTCACCCACCCTAGTACTACTCTCGCCCAAGCACGCTTAACTTTAGAGTTCTGATGGGATCCGGTGCTTTAGTGCTGGTATGATCGCATCCGACAAATTTCCCCGTCTTCGTCCCTTATGCTTGCCACTCCCAGGTCCACTCCAAAGACAATTCTACATTCTCACTACCATTACAACCGTTCCCTAACAATGGATAATGTCCTATACTACTTACTCTCCCGCTCAATCACGGAGACGAGTTTTCCACGGTTTCCACCCCTCCCTCCATACCGCAGTAGCACGAGTTTTTTCCACCCCTTTCAGAACGCGCTCTTCGCGCCACAAAGCCGCCCCAAGACACGCGAGCAATGAGCATCGAGCTTAAACATATCGCAAACGTCAAAAATAATATAACGGGATTAATATATATCGCGCACGTGCGATATGTTTGTCACAAGGCGCAAAAAATAATTAAAAAGGGAATGAACCACGAGGACTTCCCAGGAGGTCACCCATCCTAGTACTACTCTCGCCCAAGCACGCTTAACCCAAGCACGCTTAACTTTGGAGTTCTGATGGGATCCGGTGCTTTAGTGCTGGTATGATCGCATCCAACATGTTTCCCCGTCTTCGTCCCTTATGCTTACCACTCCCAGGTCCGCTCCAAAGACGATTCTACATTCTCACTACCATTACAACCGTTCCCTAACAATGGATAATGTCCTATACTACTTACTCTCCCGCACAATCACGGAGACGAGTTTTCCACGGTTTCCACCCCTCCCTCCATACCGCAGCAGCACGAGTTTTTTCCACCCCTTTCAGAACGCGCTCTTCGCGCCACAAAGTCGCCCCATGACGCGCGAGCAATGAGCATCGAGCTTAAACATATCGCAAACGTCAAAAATAATATAACAGGCTTAATTTATATCGCGCACGTGCGATATGTTTGTCACAAGGCGCAAAAAATAATTAAAAAGGGAATGCAACATGAGGACTTCCCAGGAGGTCACCCATCCTAGTACTACTCTCGCCCAAGCATGCTTAACTTTAGAGTTCTGATGGGATCCGGTGCTTTAGTGCTGGTATGATCGCATCCGACATGTTTCCCCGTCTTCTTCCCTTATGCTTGCCACTCCCAGGTCCACTCCAAAGACAATTCTACATTATCACTACCATTACAACCGTTCCCTAACAATGGATAATGTCCTATACTACTTACTCTCCCGCTCAATCACGGAGACGAGTTTTCCACGGTTTCCACCCCTCCCTCCATACCGCAGTAGCACGAGTTTTTTCCACCCCTTTCAGAACGCGCTCTTCGCGCCACAAAGCCGCCCCAAGACACGCGAGCAATGAGCATCGAGCTTAAACATATCGCAAACGTCAAAAATAATATAACGGGATTAATATATATCGCGCACGTGCGATATGTTTGTCACAAGGAGCAAAAAATAATTAAAAAGGGAATGCAAAACAAGGACTTCCCAGGAGGTCATCCATCCTAGTACTACTCTCGCTCAAGCACGCTTAACTTCGAAGTTCTGATGGGATCCGGTGCTTTAGTGCTAGTATGATCGCATCCGACATGTTTCCCCGTCTTCGTCCCCTATGCTTGCCATTCCCAGGTCCGATCCAAAGACGATTCTACATTCTCACTACCATTACAACCGTTCCCTAACAATGGATAATGTCCTATACTACTTACTCTCCCGCTCAATCACGGGGATATGTTTGTCACAAGGCGCAAAAAATAATTAAAAAGGGAATGCAAAACAAGGACTTCCCAGGAGGTCATCCATCCTAGTACTACTCTCGCTCAAGCACGCTTAACTTCGAAGTTCTGATGGGATCCGGTGCTTTAGTGCTGGTATGATCGCATCCGACATGTTTCCCCGTCTTCGTCCCCTATGCTTGCCACTCCCAGGTCGGATCCAAAGACGATTCTACATTCTCACTACCATTACAACCGTTCCCTAATAATGGATAATGTCCTATACTACTTACTCTCCCGCTCAATCACGGGGATGAGTTTTCCACGGTTTCCACCCCTCCCTCCATACCGCAGCAGCACGAGTTTTTTCCACCCCTTTCAGAACGCGCTCTTCGCGCCACAAAAGCCGCCCCAAGACGCGCGTGCAATGAGCATCGATCTTAAACATATCGCAAACGTCAAAAATAATATAACGGGAATAATATATATCGCGCACGTGCGATATGTTTGTCACAAGGTGCAAAAAATAATTAAAAAGGGAATGCAACACAAGGACTTCCCAGGAGGTCATCCATCCTAGTACTACTCTCGCTCAAGCACGCTTAACTTCGAAGTTCTGATGGGATCCGGTGCTTTAGTGCTGGTATGATCGCATCCGACATGTTTCCCCGTCTTCGTCCCCTATGCTTGCCACTCCCAGGTCCGATCCAAAGACGATTCTACATTCTCACTACCATTACAACCGTTCCCTAACAATGGATAATGTCCTATACTACTTACTCTCCCGCTCAATCACGGGGATATGTTTGTCACAAGGCACAAAAAATAATTAAAAAGGGAATGCAAAACAAGGACTTCCCAGGAGGTCATCCATCCTAGTACTACTCTCGCTCAAGCACGCTTAACTTCGAAGTTCTGATGGGATCCGGTGCTTTAGTGCTGGTATGATCGCATCCGACATGTTTCCCCGTCTTCGTCCCCTATGCTTGCCACTCCCAGGTCCGATCCAAAGACGATTCTACATTCTCACTACCATTACAACCGTTCCCTAACAATGGATAATGTCCTATACTACTTACTCTCCCGCTCAATCACGGGGATGAGTTTTCCACGGTTTCCACCCCTCCCTCCATACCGCAGCAGCACGAGTTTTTTCCACCCCTTTCAGAACGCGCTCTTCGCGCCACAAAGCCGCCCCAAGACGCGCGTGCAATGAGCATCGATCTTAAACATATCGCAAACGTCAAAAATAATATAACGGGATTAATATATATCGCGCACGTGCGATATGTTTGTCACAAGGCGCAAAAAATAATTAAAAAGGGAATGCAACACGAGGACTTCCCAGGTGGTCACCCATCCTAGTACTACTCTCGCCCAAGCACGCTTAACTTTGGAGTTCTGATGGGATCCGGTGCTTTAATGCTGGTATGATCGCATCCGATATGTTTCCCCGTCTTCGTCCCTTATGCTTGCCACTCCCAGGTCCGCTCCAAAGACGATTCTACATTCTCACTACCATTACAACCGTTCCCTAACAATGGATAATGTCCTATACTACTTACTCTCCCGCTCAATCACGGAGACGAGTTTTCCATGGTTTCCACCCCTGCTTCCATAGCGCCACAAAGCCGCCCCAAGACGCGCGACCAATGAGCATCGAGCTTAAACATATCGCAAACGTCAAAAATAATATAACGGGATTAATATATATCGCGTACGTGCGATATGTTTGTCACAAGGTGCAAAAAATAATTAAAAAGGGAATGCAACACGAGGACTTCCCAGGAGGTCACCCATCCTAGTACTACTCTCGCCCAAGCACGCTTAACCCAAGCACGCTTAACTTCGGAGTTCTGATGGGATCCGGTGCTTTAGTGCTGGTATGATCGCATCCAACATGTTTCCCCGTCTTCGTCCCTTATGCTTGCCACTCCCAGGTCCGCTCCAAAGACGATTCTACATTCTCACTACCATTACAACCGTTCCCTAACAATGGATAATGTCCTATACTACTTACTCTCCCGCACAATCACAGAGACGAGTTTTCCACGGTTTCCACCCCTCCCTCCATACCGCAGCAGCACGAGTTTTTTCCACCCCTTTTAGAATGCGCTCTTCGCGCCACAAAGTCGCCCCAAGACGCGCGAGCAATGAGCATCGAGCTTAAACATATCGCAAACGTCAAAAATAATATAACAAGATTAATATATATCGCGCACGTGCGATATGTTTGTCATAAGGCGCAAAAAATAATTAAAAAGGGAATGCAACACAAGGACTTCCCAGGAGGTCACCCATCCTAGTACTACTCTCACCCAAGCACGCTTAACTTTGGAGTTCTAATGGGATCCGGTGCTTTAGTGCTGGTATGATCGCATCCAACATGTTTCCCCGTCTTCGTCCCTTATGCTTGCCACTCCCAGGTCCGCTCCAAAGACAATTCTACATTCTCACTACCATTACAACCGTTCCCTAACAATGGATAATGTCCTATACTACTTACTCTCCCGCTCAATCACGGAGACGAGTTTTCCACGGTTTCCACCCCTCCCTCCATACCGCAGTAGCACGAGTTTTTTTCACCCCTTTCAGAACGCGCTCTTCGCGCCACAAAGCCGCACCAAGACACACGAGCAATGAGCATCGAGCTTAAACATATCGCAAACGTCAAAAATAATATAAGGGATTAATATATATCGCGCACATGCGATTTGTTTGTCACAAGGCGCAAAAAATAATTAAAAAGAGAATACAACACGAGGACTTCCCAAGAGGTCACCCATCCTAGTACTACTCTCGCCCAAGCACGCTTAACTTCGGAGTTCTGATGGGATTCGGTGCCTTAGTGCTGGTATGATCGCATCCAAAATGTTTCCCCGTCTTCGTCCCTTATGCTTGCCACTCCCAGGTCCGATCCAAAGACGATTCTACATTCTCACTACCATTACAACCGTTCCCTAACAATGGATAATGTCCTATACTACTTACTCTCCCGCTCAATCACGGAGACGAGTTTTCCACGGTTTCCACCCCTCCTTCCATAGCGCCACAAAGCCGCCCCAAGACGCGCGACCAATGAGCATCGAGCTTAAACATATCGCAAACGTCAAAAATAATATAACGGGATTAATATATATCGCGTACGTGCGATATGTTTGTCACAAGGCGCAAAAAATAATTAAAAAGGGAATGCAACACGAGGACTTCCCAGGAGGTCACCCATCCTAGTACATAGTCTCGCCCAAGCACGCTTAACCCAAGCACGCTTAACTTCGGAGTTCTGATGGGATCCGGTGCTTTAGTGCTGGTATGATCGCATCCAACATGTTTCCCTGTCTTCGTCCCTTATGCTTGCCACTCCCAGGTCCGCTCCAAAGACGATTCTACATTCTCACTACCATTACAACCGTTCCCTAACAATGGATAATGTCCTATACTACTTACTCTCCCGCACAATCACAGAGACGAGTTTTCCACGGTTTCCACCCCTCCCTCCATACTGCAGCAACACGAGTTTTTTCCACCCCTTTCAGAATGCGCTCCTCGCGCCACAAAGTCGCCCCAAGACGCGCGAGCAATGAGCATCGAGCTCAAACATATTGCAAACGTCAAAAATAATATAACAAGATTAATATATATCGCGCACGTGCGATATGTTTGTCATAAGGCGCAAAAAATAATTAAAAAGGGAATGCAACACGAGGACTTCCTAGGAGGTCACCCATCCTAGTACTACTCTCGCCCAAGCACGCTTAACTTCGGAGTTCTAATGGGATCCGGTGCTTTAGTGCTGGTATGATCGCATCCGACATGTTTCCCCGTCTTCGTCCCTTATGCTTGCCACTCCCAGGTCCGCTCCAAAGACAATTCTACATTCTCACTACCATTACAACCGTTCCCTAACAATGGATAATGTCCTATACTACTTACTCTCCCGCTCAATCACGGAGACGAGTTTTCCACGGTTTCCACCCCTCCCTCCATACCGCAGTAGCACGAGTTTTTTCCACCCCTTTCAGAACGCGCTCTTCGCGCCACAAAGCCGCCCCAAGACACGCGAGCAATGAGCATCGAGCTTAAACATATCGCAAACGTCAAAAATAATATAACGGGATTAATATATATCGCGCACATGCGATATGTTTGTCACAAGGCGCAAAAAATAATTAAAAAGGGAATGCAACACGAGGACTTCCCAGGAGGTCACCCATCCTAGTACTACTCTCGCCCATGCACGCTTAACTTCGGAGTTCTGATGGGATCCGGTGCTTTAGTGCTGGTATGATCGCATCCGACATGTTTCCCCGTCTTCGTCCCTTATGCTTGCCACTCCCAGGTCCGATCCAAAGATGATTCTACATTCTCACTACCATTACAACCGTTCCCTAACAATGGATAATGTCCTATACTACTTACTCTCCCGCTCAATCACGGAGATGAGTTTTCCACGGTTTCCACCCCTCCCTCCATACCGCAGCAGCACGAGTTTTTTCCACCCCTTTCAGAACGCGCTCTTCGCGCCACAAAGCCGCCCCAAGACGCGCGAGCAATGAGCATCGAGCTTAAACATATCGCAAACGTCAAAAATAATATAACGGGATTAATATATATCGCGCACGTGCGATATGTTTGTCACAAGGCGCAAAAAATAATTAAAAAGGGAATGCAACACGAGGACTTCCCAGGAGGTCACCCATCAGTACTCTCGCCCAAGCACGCTTAACTTCGGAGTTCTGATGGGATCCGGTGCTTTAGTGCTGGTATGATCGCATCCGACATGTTTCCCCGTCTTCGTCCCTTATGCTTGCCACTCCCAGGTCCACTCCAAAGACGATTCTACATTCTCACTACCATTACAACCGTTCCCTAACAATGGATAATGTCCTATACTACTTACTCTCCCGCTCAATCACGGAGACGAGTTTTCCACGGTTTCCACCCCTCCTTCCATAGCACCACAAAGCCGCCCCAAGACGCGCGACCAATGAGCATCGAGCTTAAACATATCGCAAACGTCAAAAATAATATAACGGGATTAATATATATCGCGTACGTGTGATATGTTTGTCACAAGGCGCAAAAAATAATTAAAAAGGGAATGCAACACGAGGACTTCCCAGGAGGGCACCCATCCTAGTACTACTCTCGCCCAAGCACGCTTAACCCAAGCACGCTTAACTTCGGAGTTCTGATGGGATCCGGTGCTTTAGTGCTGGTATGATCGCATCCAACATGTTTCCCCGTCTTCGTCCCTTATGCTTGCCACTCCCAGGTCCGCTCCAAAGACGATTCTACATTCTCACTACCATTACAACCGTTCCCTAACAATGGATAATGTCCTATACTACTTACTCTCCCGCACAATCACAGAGACGAGTTTTCCACGGTTTCCACCCCTCCCTCCATACCGCCGCAGCACGAGTTTTTTCCACCCCTTTCAGAATGCGCTCTTCGCGCCACAAATTCGCCCCAAGACGCGCGAGCAATGAGCATCGAGCTTAAACATATCGCAAACGTCAAAAATAATATAACAAGATTAATATATATCGCGCACGTGCGATATGTTTGTCATAAGGCGCAAAAAATAATTAAAAAGGGAATGCAACACGAGGACTTCCCAGGAGGTCACCCATCCTAGTACTACTCGCGCCCAAGCACGCTTAACTTCGGAGTTCTAATGGGATCCGGTGCTTTAGTGCTGGTATGATCGCATCCAACATGTTTCCCCGTCTTCGTCCCTTATGCTTGCCACTCCCAGGTCCGCTCCAAAGACAATTCTACATTCTCACTACCATTACAACCGTTCCCTAACAATGGATAATGTCCTATACTACTTACTCTCCCGCTCAATCACGGAGACGTGTTTTCCACGGTTTCCACCCCTCCCTCCATCCCGCAGTAGCACGAGTTTTTTTCACCCCTTTCAGAACGCGCTCTTCGCGCCACAAAGCCGCCCCAAGACACGCGAGCAATGAGCATCGAGCTTAAACATATCGCAAACGTCAAAAATAATATAATGGGATTAATATATATCGCGCACATGCGATATGTTTGTCACAAGGCGCAAAAAATAATTAAAAAGGGAATACAACACGAGGACTTCCCAGGAGGTCACCCATCCTAGTACTACTCTCGCCCAAGCACGCTTAACTTCGGAGTTCTGATGGGATCCGGTGCTTTAGTGCTGGTATGATCGCATCCAACATGTTTCCCCGTCTTCGTCCCTTATGCTTGCCACTCCCAGGTCCGATCCAAAGACGATTCTACATTCTCACTACCATTACAACCATTCCCTAACAATGGATAATGTCCTATACTACTTACTCTCCCGCTCAATCACGGAGACGAGTTTTCCACGGTTTCCACCCCTCCTTCCATAGCGCCACAAAGCCGCCCCAAGACGCGCGACCAATGAGCATCGAGCTTAAACATATCGCAAACGTCAAAAATAATATAACGGGATTAATATATATCGCGTACGTGCGATATGTTTGTCACATGGCGCAAAAAATAATTAAAAAGGGAATGCAACACGAGGACTTCCCAGGAGGTCACCCATCGTAGTACTACTCTCGCCCAAGCACGCTTAACCCAAGCACGCTTAACTTCGGAGTTCTGATGGGATCCGGTGCTTTAGTGCTGGTATGATCGCATCCAACATGTTTCCCCGTCTTCGTCCCTTATGCTTGCCACTCCCAGGTCCGCTCCAAAGACGATTCTACATTCTCACTACCATTACAACTGTTCCCTAACAATGGATAATGTCCTATACTACTTAATCTCCCGCACAATCACAGAGACGAGTTTTCCACGGTTTCCACCCCTCCCTCCATATCGCAGCAGCACGAGTTTTTTCCACCCCTTTCAGAATGCGCTCTTCGCGCCACAAAGTCGCCCCAAGACGCGCGAGCAATGAGCATCGAGCTTAAACATATCGCAAACATCAAAAATAATATAACAAGATTAATATATATCGCGCACGTGCGATATGTTTGTCATAAGGCGCAAAAAATAATTAAAAAGGGAATGCAACACGAGGACTTCCCAGGAGGTCACCCATCCTAGTACTACTCTCGCCCAAGCACGCTTAACTTCGGAGTTTTGATGGGATCCGGTGCTTTAGTGCTAGTATGATCGCATCCGACATGTTTCCCCGTCTTCGTCCCTTATGCTTGCCACTCCCAGGTCCGCTCCAAAGACAATTATACATTCTCACTACCATTACAACCGTTCCCTAACAATGGATAATGTCCTATACTACTTACTCTCCCGCTCAATCACGGAGATGAGTTTTCCACGGTTTCCACCCCTCCCACCATACCGCAGTAGCACGAGTTTTTTCCACCCCTTTCAGAACGCGCTCTTTGCGCCACAAAGCCGCCCCAAGACACGCGAGCAATGAGCATCGAGCTTAAACATATCGCAAACGTCAAAAATAATATAACGGGATTAATATATATCGCGCACATGCGATATGTTTGTCACTAGGCGCAAAAAATAATTAAAAAGGGAATGCAACACGAGGACTTCCTAGGAGGTCACCCATCCTAGTATTACTCTCGCCCAAGCACGCTTAACTTCGAAGTTCTGATGGGATCCGGTGCTTTAGTGCTGGTATGATCGCATCCGACATGTTTCCCCGTCTTCGTCCCTTATGCTTGCCACTCCCAGGTCCGATCCAAAGACGATTCTACATTTTCACTACCATTACAACCGTTCCCTAACAATGGATAATGTCCTATACTACTTACTCTCCCGCTCAATCACGGAGATGAGTTTTCCACGGTTTCCACCCCTCCCTCCATACCGCAGCAACACGAGTTTTTTCCACCCCTTTCAGAACGCGCTCTTCGCGCCACAAAGCCGCCCCAAGACGCGCGAGCAATGAGCATCGAGCTTAAACATATCGCAAACGTCAAAAATAATATAACGGGATTAATATATATCGCGCACGTGCGATATGCTTGTCACAAGGCGCAAAAAATAATTAAAAAGGGAATGCAACACGAGGACTTCCCAGGAGGTCACCCATCCTAGTACTACGCTCGCCCAAGCACGCTTAACTTCGAAGTTCTGATGGGATCCGGTGCTTTAGTGCTGGTATGATCGCATCCGACATGTTTCCCCGTCTCCGTCCCTTATGCTTGCCACTCCCAGGTCCGCTCCAAAGACGATTCTACATTCTCACTACTATTACAACCGTTCCCTAACAATGGATAATGTCCTAAACTACTTACTCTCCCGCTCAATCACGGAGACGAGTTTTCCACGGTTTCCACCCCTCCCTTCATACCGCAGCAGCACGAGTTTTTTCCACCCCTTTCAGAACGCGCTCTTCGCGCCACAAAGCCGCCCCAAGACGCGCGAGCAATGAGCATAGAGCTTAAACATATCGCAAACGTCAAAAATAATATAACGGGATTAATATATATCGCGCACGTGTGATATGTTTGTCACAAGGCGCAAAAAATAATTAAAAAGGGAATGCAACAGGAGGACTTCCCAGGAGGTCACCCATCCTAGTACTACTCTTGCCCAAGCACGCTTAACTTCAAAGTTCTGATGGGATCCGGTGCTTTAGTGCTGGTATGATCGCATCCGACATGTTTCCCCGTCTTCGTCCCTTGTGCTTGCCACTCCCAGGTCCGCTCCAAAGACGATTCTACATTCTCACTACCATTACAACCGTTCCCTAACAATGGATAATGTCCTATACTACTTACTCTCCCGCTCAATCACGGAGACGAGTTTTCCACGGTTTCCACCCCTCCCTCCATACCACAGCAACACGAGTTTTTTTCCACCCCTTTCAGAATGCGCTCTTCGCACCACAAAGCCGCCCCAAGACGCGCGAGCAATGAGCATTGAGCTTAAACATATCGCAAACGTAGAAAATAATATAACGGGATTAATATATATCGTGCACGTGCGATATGTTTGTCACAAGGCGCAAAAAATAATTAAAAAGGGAATGCAACACGAGGAATTCCCAGGAGGTCACCCATCCTAGTACTACTCTCGCCCAAGCACGCTTAACTTCGGAGTTCTGATGGGATCCGGTGCTTTAGTGCTGGTATGATCGCATCCGACATGTTTCCCCGTCTTCGTCCCTTATGCTTGCCACTCCCAGGTCCGCTCCAAAGACGATTCTACATTGTCACTACCATTACAACCGTTCCCTAATAATGGATAATGTCCTATACTACTTACTCTCCCGCTCAATCACGGAGACGAGTTTTCCACAGTTTCCACCCCTCCTTCCATAGCGCCACAAAGCCGCCCCAAGACGCGCGACCAATGAGCATCGAGCTTAAACATATCGCAAACGTCAAAAATAATATAACGGGATTAATATATATCGCGCACGTGCGATATGTTTGTCACAAGGCGCAAAAAATAATTAAAAAGGGAATGCAACACGAGGACTTCCCAGGAGGTCACCCATCCTAGTACTACTCTCGCCCAAGCACGATTAACCCAAGCACGCTTAACTTCGGAGTTCTGATGGAATCCGGTGCTTTAGTGATGGTATGATCGCATCCAACATGTTTCCCCGTCTTCGTCCCTTATGCTTGCCATTCCCAGGTCCGCTCCAAAGACGATTTTACATTCTCACCGCCATTACAACCGTTCCCTAACAATGGATAATGTCCTATACTACTTACTCTCCCGCTCAATCACGGAGACGAGTTTTCCACGGTTTCCACCCCTCCCTCCATACCGCAGCAGCACGAGTTTTTTCCACCCCTTCCAGAACGCGCTCTTCGCGCCACAAAGTCGCCCCAAGACGCGCGAGCAATGAGCATCGAGCTTAAACATATCGCAAACGTCAAAAATAATATAACAGGATTAATATATATCGCGCACGTGCGATATGTTTGTCACAAGGCGCAAAAAATAATTAAAAAGGGAATGCAACACGAGGACTTCCCAGGAAGTCACCCATCCTAGTACTACTCTCGCCCAAGCACACTTAACTTTAGAGTTCTGATGGGATCCGGTGCTTTAGTGCTGGTATGATCGCATCCAACATGTTTCCATGTCTTCGTCCCTTATGCTTGCCACTCCCAGGTCCGATCCAAAGACGATTCTACATTCTCACTACCATTACAACCGTTCCCTAACAATGGATAATGTCCTATACTACTTACTCTCCCGCTCAATCACGGAGACGAGTTTTCCACGGTTTCCACCCCTCCCTCCATACCGCAGCAGCACGAGTTTTTTCCACCCCTTTCAGAATGCGCTCTTTGCGCCACAAAGCCGCCCCAAGACGCGCGAGCAATGAGCATCGAGCTTAAACATATCGCAAACGTCAAACATAATATAACGGGATTAATATATATCGCGCACGTGCGATATGTTTGTCACAAGGCACAAAAAATAATTAAAAAGGGAATGCAACACGAGGACTTCCCAGGAGGTCACCCATCCTAGTACTACTCTCGCCCAAGCACGCTTAACTTCGAAGTTCTGATGGGATCCGGTGCTTTAGTGCTAGTATGATCGCATCCAACATGTTTCCCCGTCTTCGTCCCTTATGCTTGCCACTCCCAGGTCCGCTCCAAAGACGATTCTACATTCTCACTACCATTACAACCGTTCCCTAACAATGGATAATGTCCTATACTACTTACTCTCCCACTCAATCACGGAGACGAGTTTTCCACGGTTTCCATCCCTCCCTCCATACCGCAGCAGCACGAGTTTTTTCCACCCCTTTCAGAACGCGCTCTTCGCGCCACAAAACCGCCCCAAGACGCGCGAGCAATGAGCATCGAGCTTAAACATATCGCAAACGTCAAAAATAATATAACGGGGTTAATATATATCGCGCACATGTGATATGTTTGCCACAAGGCGCAAAAAATAATTAAAAAGGGAATGCAACACGAGGACTTCCCAGGAGGTCACCCATCCTAGTACTACTCTCGCCCAAGCACGCTTAACTTCGGAGTTCTGATAGGATCTGGTGCTTTAGTGCTGGTATGATAGCATCCGACATGTTTCCCCATCTTCGTCCCTTATGCTTGCCACTCCCAGGTCCGCTCCAAAGACGATTCTACATTCTCACTACCATTACAACCGTTTCCTAATAATGGATAATGTCCTATACTACTTACTCTCCCGCTCAATCACGGAGACGAGTTTTCCACGATTTCCACCCCTCCCTCCATACCGCAGCAGCATGAGTTTTTTCCACCCCTTTCAGAACGCGCTCTTCGCGCCACAAAGCCGCCCCAAGACGCGCGAGCAATGAGCATCGAGCTTAAACATATCGCAAACGTCAAAAATAATATAACGGGATTAATATATATCGCGCACGTGCGATATGTTTGTCACAAGGCGCAAAAAATAAATAAAAAGGGAATGCAATCGAGGACTTCCCAGGAGGTCATCCATCCTAGTACTACTCTCGCCCAAGCACGCTTAACTTCGGAGTTCTGATGGGATCCGGTGCTTTAGTGCTGGTATGATCGCATCAACATGTTCCCCCGTCTTCGTCCCTTATGCTTGCCACTCCCAGGTCCGCTCCAAAGACGATTCTACATTCTCACTACCATTACAACCGTTCCCTAACAATGGATAATGTCCTATACTACTTACTCTCTCGCTCAATCACGGAGACGAGTTTTCCACGGTTTCCACCCCTCCCTCCATACCGCAGCAGCACGAGTTTTTTCCACCCCTTTCAGAACGCGCTCTTCGCGCCACAAAGCCGCCCCAAGACGCGCGAGCAATGAGCATCGAGCTTAAACATATCGCAAATGTCAAAAATAATATAACGGGATTAATATATATCGCGCACGTGCGATATGTTTGTCACAAGGCGCAAAAAATAATTAAAAAGGGAATGCAACACGAGGACTTCCCAGGAGGTCACCCATCCTAGTACTACACTCGCCCAAGCATGCTTAACTTCGAAGTTCTGATGGGATCCGGTGCTTTAGTGCTGGTATGATCGCATCCGACATGTTTCCCCGTCTTCGTCCCTTATGCTTGCCACTCCCAGGTCCGCTCCAAAGACGATTCTACATTCTCACTACCATTACAACCGTTCCCTAACAATGGATAATGTCCTATAATACTTACTCTCCCGCTCAATCACAGAGACGAGTTTTCCACGGTTTCCACCCCTCCCTCCATACCGCAGCAGCACGAGTTTTTTCCACCCCTTTCAGAACGCGCTCTTCGCGCCACAAAGCCGCCCCAAGACGCGCGAGCAATGAGCATCGAGCTTAAACATATCGCAAACGTCAAAAATAATATAACGGGATTAATATATATCGCGCACATGCGATATGTTTGTCACAAGGCGCAAAAAATAATTAAAAAGGGAATGCAACATGAGGACTTCCCAGGAGGTCACCCATCCTAGTACTACTCTCGCCCAAGCACGCTTAACTTCGAAGTTCTAATGGGATCCGGTGCTTTAGTGCTGGTATGATCGCATCCGACATGTTTCCCCGTCTTCGTCCCTTATGCTTGCCACTCCCAGGTCCGCTCCAAAGACGATTCTACATTCTCACTACCATTACAACCGTTCCCTAACAATGGATAATGTCCTATGCTACTTACTCTCCCGCTCAATCACGGAGACGAGTTTTCCACGATTTCGACCCCTCCCTCCATACCGCAGCAACACGAGTTTTTTCCACCCCTTTCAGAACGCGCTCTTCGCGCCACAAAGCCACCCCAAGACGCGCGAGCAATGAGCATCGAGCTTAAACATATCGCAAACGTCAAAAATAATATAACGGGATTAATATATATCGCGCACGTGCGATATGTTTGTCACAAGGCGCAAAAAATAATTAAAAAGGGAATGCAACACGAGGACTTCCCAGGAGGTCACCCATCCTAGTACTACTCTCGCCCAAGCACGCTTAACTTCGGAGTTCTGATGGGATCCGGTGCTTTAGTGCTGGTATGATCGCATCAACATGTTCCCCCGTCTTCGTCCCTTATGGTTGCCACTCCCAGGTCCGCTCCAAAGACGATTCTACATTCTACTACCATTACAACCGTTCCCTAACAATGGATAATGTCCTATACTACTTACTCTCCCGCTCAATCACGGAGACGAGTTTTCCACGGTTCCCACCCCTCCCTCCATACCGCAGCAACACGAGTTTTTTCCACCCCTTTCAGAACGCGCTCTTCGCACCACAAAGCCGCCCCAAGACGCGCGAGCAATGAGCATCGAGCTTAAACATATCGCAAACGTCAAAAATAATATAACGGGGTTAATATATATCGCGCACATGCGATATGTTTGTCAAAAGGCGCAAAAAATAATTAAAAAGGGAATGCAACATGAGGACTTCCCAGGAGGTCACCCATCCTAGTACTACTCTTGCCCAAGCACGCTTAACTTCAGAGTTCTGATGGGATTCGGTGCTTTAGTGCTGGTATGATCGCATCCGACATGTTTCCCCGTCTTCGTCCCTTATGCTTGCCACTCCCAGGTCCGCTCCAAAGACGATTCTACATTCTCACTACCATTACAACCGTTTCCTAATAATGGATAATGTCCTATACTACTTACTCTCCCGCTCAATCACGGAGACGAGTTTTCCACAATTTCCACCCCTCCCTCCATACCGCAGCAGCACGAGTTTTTTCCACCCCTTTCAGAACGCGCTCTTCGCGCCACAAAGCCGCCCCAAGACGCGCGAGCAATGAGCATCGAGCTTAAACATATCGCAAACGTCAAAAATAATATAACGGGATTAATATATATCGCGCACGTGCGATATGTTTGTCACAAGGCGCAAAAAATAATTAAAAAGGGAATGCAACTCGAGGACTTCCCAGGAGGTCACCCATCCTAGTACTACTCTCGCCCAAGCACGCTTAACTTCGGAGTTCTGATGGGATCCGGTGCTTTAGTGCTGGTATGATCGCATCAACATGTTTCCCCGTCTTCGTTCCTTATGCTTGCCACTCCCAGGTCCGCTCCAAAGACGATTCTACATTCTCACTACCATTACAACCGTTCCCTAACAATGGATAATGTCCTATACTACTTACTCTCCCGCTCAATCATGGAGACGAGTTTTCCACGGTTTCCACCCCTCCCTCCATACCGCAGCAGCACGAGTTTTTTCCACCCCTTTCAGAACGCGCTCTTCGCACCACAAAGCCGCCCCAAGATGCGTGAGCAATGAGCATCGAGCTTAAACATATCGCAAACGTCAAAAATAATATAACAGGATTAATATATATCGCGCACGTGCGATATGTTTGTCACAAGGCGCAAAAAATAATTAAAAAGGGAATGCAACACGAGGACTTCCCAGGAGGTCACCCATCCTAATACTACACTCGCCCAAGCACGCTTAACTTCAAAATTCTGATGGGATCCGGTGCTTTAGTGCTGGTATGATCGCATCCGACATGTTTCCCCGTCTTCGTCCCTTATGCTTGCCATTCCCAGGTCCGCTCCAAAGACGATTCTACATTCTCACTACCATTACAACCGTTCCCTAACAATGGATAATGTCCTATACTACTTACTCTCCCGCTCAATCACGGAGACGAGTTTTCCACGGTTTCCACCCCTCCCTCCATACCGCAGCAGCACGAGTTTTTTCCACCCCTTTCAGAACGCGCTCTTCGCACCACAAAGCCGCCCCAAGATGCGCGAGCAATGAGCATCGAGCTTAAACATATCGCAAACGTCAAAAATAATATAACAGGATTAATATATATCGCGCACGTGCGATATGTTTGTCACAAGGCGCAAAAAATAATTGAAAAGGGAATGCAACACGAGGACTTCCCAGGAGGTCACCCATCCTAGTACTACTCTCGCCCAAGCATGCTTAACTTCGTAGTTCTGATGGGATCCAGTGCTTTAGTGCTAGTATGATTGCATCCGACATGTTTCCCCGTCTTCGTCCCTTATGCTTGCCACTCCCAGGTCCGCTCCAAAGACAATTCTACATTCTCACTACCATTACAACCGTTCCCTAACAATTGATAATGTCCTATACTACTTACTCTCCCGCTCAATCACGGAGACGAGTTTTCCACGGTTTCCACCCCTCCCTCCATACCGCAGCAGCACGAGTTTTTTCCACCCCTTTCAGAACGCGCTCTTCGCGCCACAAAGCCGCCCCAAGACGCGCGAGCAATGAGTATCGAGCTTAAACATATCGCAAACGTCAAAAATAATATAACGGGATTAATATATATCGCGCACGTGCGATATGTTTGTCACAAGGCGCAAAAAATAATTAAAAAGGGAATGCAACACGAAGACTTCCCAGGAGGTCACCCATCCTAGTACTACTCTCGCCCAAGCACGCTTAACTTCAGAGTTCTGATGGGATCCGGTGCTTTAGTGCTGCTATGATCGCATCCAACATGTTTCCCTGTCTTCGTCCCTTATGCTTGCCACTCCCAGGTCCGCTCCAAAGACGATTCTACATTCTCACTACCATTACAACCGTTCCCTAACAATGGATAATGTCCTATACTACTTACTCTCCCGCTCAATCACGGAGACGAGTTTTCCACGGTTTCCACCCCTCCCTCCATACCGCAGCAGCACAAGTTTTTCCCACCTCTTTCAGAATGCGCTCTTCGCGCCACAAAGCCGCCGCAAGACGCGCGAGCAATGAGCATCGAGCTTAAACATATCGCAAACGTCAAACATAATATAATGGGATTAATATATATCGCGCACGTGCGATATGTTTGTCACAAGGCACAAAAAATAATTAAAAAGGGAATGCAACACGAGGACTTCCCAGGAGGTCACCCATCCTAGTACTACTCTTGCCCAAGCACGCTTAACTTCGAAGTTCTTCGAAGTTCTGATGGGATCCGATGCTTTAGTGCTAGTATGATCGCATCCAACATGTTTCCCCGTCTTCGTCCCTTATGCTTGCCACTCCCAGGTCTGCTCCAAAGACGATTCTACATTCTCACTACCATTACAACCGTTCCCTAACAATGGATAATGTCCTATACTACTTACTCTCCCGCTCAATCACGGAGACGAGTTTTCCACGGTTTCCACCCCTCCCTCCATACCGCAGCAGCACGAGTTTTTTCCACCCCTTTCAGAACGCGCTCTTCGCGCCACAAAGCCGCCCCAAGACGCGCGAGCAATGAGCATCGAGCTTAAACATATCGCAAACGTCAAAAATAATATAACGGGGTTAATATATATCGCGCACATGTGATATGTTTGTCACAAGGCGCAAAAAATAATTAAAAAGGGAATGCAACACGAGGACTTCCCAGGAGGTCACCCATCCTAGTACTACTCTCGCCCAAGCACGCTTAACTTCGGAGTTCTGATGGGATCCGGTGCTTTAGTGCTGGTATGATCGCATCCGACATGTTTCCCCGTCTTCGTCCCTTATGCTTGCCACTCCCAGGTCCGCTCCAAAGACGATTCTACATTCTCACTACCGTTACAACCGTTTCCTAATAATGGATAATGTCCTATACTACTTACTCTCCCGCTCAATCACGGAGATGAGTTTTCCACGATTTCCACCCCTCCCTCTATACCGCAGCAGCACGAGTTTTTTCCACCCCTTTCAGAACGCGCTCTTCGCGCCACAAAGCCGCCCCAAGACGCGCGAGCAATGAGCATCGAGCTTAAACATATCGCAAACGTCAAAAATAATATAACGGGATTAATATATATCGCGCACCTACGATATGTTTGTCACAAGGCGCAAAAAATAATTAAAAGGGGAATGCAACACGAGGATCTGATGGGATCCGGTGCTTTAGTGCTGGTATGATCGCATCCGACATGTTTCCCCGTCTTCGTCCCTTATGCTTGCCACTCCCAGGTCCACTCCAAAGATGATTCTACATTCTCACTACCATTACAACCGTTCCCTAAGAATGGATAATGTCCTATACTACTTACTCTCCCGCTCAATCACGGAGAGGAGTTTTCCACGGTTTCCACCCCTCCCTCCATACCGCAGCAGCACGAGTTTTTTCCACCCCTTTCAGAACGCGCTCTTCGCGCCACAAAGCCGCCCCAAGACGCGCGAGCAATGAGCATCGAGCTTAAACATATCGCAAACGTCAAAAATAATATAACGGGGTTAATATATATCGCGCACGTGCGATATGTTTGTCACAAGGCACAAAAAATAATTAAAAAGGGAATGCAACACGAGGACTTCCCAGGAGGTCACCCATCCTAGTACTACTCTCGCCCAAGCACGCTTAACTTCAGAGTTCTGATGGGATCCGGTGCTTTAGTGCTGGTATGATCGCATCCAACATGTTTCCCTGTCTTCGTCCCTTATGCTTGCCACTCCCAGGTCCGCTCCAAAGACGATTCTACATTCTCACTACCATTACAACCGTTCCCTAACAATGGATAATGTCCTATACTACTTACTCTCCCGCTCAATCACGGAGACGAGTTTTCCACGGTTTCCACCCCTCCCTCCATACCGCAGCAGCACAAGTTTTTTCCACCCCTTTCAGAAGGCGCTCTTCGCGCCACAAAGCCGCCCCAAGACGCGCGAGCAATGAGCATCGAGCTTAAACATATCGCAAACGTCAAACATAATATAACGGGATTAATATATATCGCGCACGTGCGATATGTTTGTCACAAGGCACAAAAAATAATTAAAAAGGGAATGCAACACGAGGACTTCCCAGGAGGTCACCCATCCTAGTACTACTCTCGCCCAAGCACGCTTAACTTCGAAGTTCTGATGGGATCCGGTGCTTTAGTGCTAGTATGATCGCATCCAACATGTCTCCCCGTCTTCGTCCCTTATGCTTGCCACTCCCAGGTCCGCTCCAAAGACGATTCTACATTCTCACTACCATTACAACCGTTCCCTAACAATGGATAATGTCCTATACTACTTACTCTCCCGCTCAATCACGGAGACGAGTTTTCCACGGTTTCCATCCCTCCCTCCATACCGCAGCAGCACGAGTTTTTTCCACCCCTTTCAGAACGCGCTCTTCGCGCCACAAAACCGCCCCAAGACGCGCGAGCAATGAGCATCGAGCTTAAACATATCGCAAACGTCAAAAATAATATAACGGGGTTAATATATATCGCGCACATGTGATATGTTTGTCACAAGGCGCAAAAAATAATTAAAAAGGGAATGCAACACGAGGACTTCCCAGGAGGTCACCCATCCTAGTACTACTCTCGCCCAAGCACACTTAACTTCGGAGTTCTGATAGGATCCGGTGCTTTAGTGCTGGTATGATAGCATCCGACATGTTTCCCCATCTTCGTCCCATATGCTTGCCACTCCTAGGTCCGCTCCAAAGACGATTCTACATTCTCACTACCATTACAACCGTTTCCTAATAATGGATAATTTCCTATACTACTTACTCTCCCGCTCAATCACGGAGACGAGTTTTCCACGATTTCCACCCCTCCCTCCATACCGCAGCAGCATGAGTTTTTTCCACCCCTTTCAGAACGCGCTCTTCGCGCCACAAAGCCGCCCCAAGACGCACGAGCAATGAGCATCGAGCTTAAACATATCGCAAACGTCAAAAATAATATAACAGGATTAATATATATCGCGCACGTGCGATATGTTTGTCACAAGGCGCAAAAAATAAATAAAAAGGGAATGCAACTCGAGGACTTCCCAGGAGGTCACCCATCCTAGTACTACTCTCGCCCAAGCACGCTTAACTTCGGAGTTCTCATGGGATCCGGTGCTTTAGTGCTGGTATGATCGCATCAACATGTTTCCCCGTCTTCGTCCCTTATGCTTGCCACTCCCAGGTCCGCTCCAAAGACGATTCTACATTCTCACTACCATTACAACCGTTCCCTAACAATGGATAATGTCCTATACTACTTACTCTCCCGCTCAATCACGGAGACGAGTTTTCCACGGTTTCCACCCCTCCCTCCATACCGCAGCAGCACGAGTTTTTTCCACCCCTTTCAGAACGCGCTCTTCGCGCCACAAAGCCGCCCCAAGACGCGCGAGCAATGAGCATCGAGCTTAAACATATCGCAAACGTCAAAAATAATATAACGGGATTAATATATATCGCGCACGTGCGATATGTTTGTCACAAGGCGCAAAAAATAATTAAAAAGGGAATGCAACACGAGGACTTCCCAGGAGGTCACCCATCCTAGTACTACACTCGCCCAAGCATGCTTAACTTCGAAGTTCTGATGGGATCCGGTGCTTTAGTGCTGGTATGATCGCATCCGACATGTTTCCCCGTCTTCGTCCCTTATGCTTGCCACTCCCAGGTCCGCTCCAAAGACGATTCTACATTCTCACTACCATTACAACCGTTCCCTAACAATGGATAATGTCCTATAATACTTACTCTCCCGCTCAATCACAGAGACGGGTTTTCCACGGTTTCCACCCCTCCCTCCATACCGCAGCAGCACGAGTTTTTTCCACCCCTTTCAGAACGCGCTCTTCGTGCCACAAAGCCGCCCCAAGACGCGCGAGCAATGAGCATCGAGCTTAAACATATCGCAAACGTCAAAAATAATATAACGGGATTAATATATATCGCGCACATGCGATATGTTTGTCACAAGGCGCAAAAAATAATTAAAAAGGGAATGCAACACGAGGACTTCCCAGGAGGTCACCCATCCTAGTACTACTCTCGCCCAAGCACGCTTAACTTCGGAGTTCTGATGGGATCCGGTGCTTTAGTGCTGGTATGATCGCATCAACATGTTTCCCTGTCTTCGTCCCTTATGCTTGCCACTCCCAGGTCCGCTCCAAAGACGATTCTACATTCTACTACCATTACAACCGTTCCCTAACAATGGATAATGTCCTATACTACTTACTCTCCCGCTCAATCACGGAGACGAGTTTTCCACGGTTTCCACCCCTCCCTCCATACCGCAGCAACACGAGTTTTTTCCACCCCTTTCAGAACGCGCTCTTCGCACCACAAAGCCGCCCCAAGACGCGCGAGCAATGAGCATCGAGCTTAAACATATCGCAAACGTCAAAAA
>NC_057807.1:84468402-84490888 GCF_018294505.1 Triticum aestivum
TTTGTCAAAAGGCGCAAAAAATAATTAAAAAGGGAATGCAACACGAGGACTTACTCTCCCGCTCAATCACAGAGACGGGTTTTCCACTGTTTCCACCCCTCCCTCCATACCGCAGCAGCACGAGTTTTTTCCACCCCTTTCAGAACGCGCTCTTCGCGCCACAAAGCCGCCCCAAGACGCGCGAGCAATGAGCATCGAGCTTAAACATATCGCAAACGTCAAAAATAATATAACGGGATTAATATATATCGCGCACATGCGATATGTTTGTCACAAGGCGCAAAAAATAATTAAAAAGGGAATGCAACACGAGGACTTCCCAGGAGGTCACCCATCCTAGTACTACTCTCGCCCAAGCACGCTTAACTTCGAAGTTCTAATGGGATCCGGTGCTTTAGTGCTGGTATGATCGCATCCGACATGTTTCCCCATCTTCGTCCCTTATGCTTGCCACTCCCAGGTCCGCTCCAAAGACGATTCTACATTCTCACTACCATTACAACCGTTCCCTAACAATGGATAATGTCCTATGCTACTTACTCTCCCGCTCAATCACGGAGACGAGTTTTCCACGATTTCCACCCCTCCCTCCATACCGCAGCAGCACGAGTTTTTTCCACCCCTTTCAGAACGCGCTCTTCGCGCCACAAAGCCACCCCAAGACGCGCGAGCAATGAGCATCGAGCTTAAACATATCGCAAACATCAAAAATAATATAACGGGATTAATATATATCGCGCACGTGCGATATGTTTGTCACAAGGCGCAAAAAATAATTAAAAAGGGAATGCAACACGAGGACTTCCCAGGAGGTCACCCATCCTAGTACTACTCTCGCCCAAGCACGCTTAACTTCGGAGTTCTGATGGGATCCGGTGCTTTAGTGCTGGTATGATCGCATCAACATGTTTCCCCGTCTTCGTCCCTTATGCTTGCCACTCCCAGGTCCGCTCCAAAGACGATTCTACATTCTACTACCATTACAACCGTTCCCTAACAATGGATAATGTCCTATACTACTTACTCTCCCGCTCAATCACGGAGACGAGTTTTCCACGGTTTCCACCCCTCCCTCCATACCGCAGCAACACGAGTTTTTTCCACCCCTTTCAGAACGCGCTCTTCGCACCACAAAGCCGCCCCAAGACGCGCGAGCAATGAGCATCGAGCTTAAACATATCGCAAACGTCAAAAATAATATAACGGGGTTAATATATATCGCGCACATGCGATATGTTTGTCAAAAGGCGCAAAAAATAATTAAAAAGGGAATGCAACACGAGGACTTCCCAGGAGGTCACCCATCCTAGTACTACTCTCGCCCAAGCACGCTTAACTTCAGAGTTCCGATGGGATTCAGTGCTTTAGTGCTGGTATGATCGCATCCGACATGTTTCCCCGTCTTCGTCCCTTATGCTTGCCACTCCCAGGTCCGCTCCAAAGACGATTCTACATTCTCACTACCATTACAACCGTTTCCTAATAATGGATAATGTCCTATACTACTTACTCTCCCGCTCAATCACGGAGACGAGTTTTCCACGATTTCCACCCCTCCCTCCATACCGCAGCAGCACGAGTTTTTTCCACCCCTTTCAGAACGCGCTCTTCGCGCCCCAAAGCCGCCCCAAGACGCGCGAGCAATGAGCATCGAGCTTAAACATATCGCAAACGTCAAAAATAATATAACGGGATTAATATATATCGCGCACGTGCGATATGTTTGTCACAAGGCGCAAAAAATAATTAAAAAGGGAATGCAACTCGAGGACTTCCCAGGAGGTCACCCATCCTAGTACTACTCTCGCCCAAGCACGCTTAACTTCGGAGTTCTGATGGGATCCGGTGCTTTAGTGCTGGTATGATCGCATCAACATGTTTCCCCGTCTTCGTCCCTTATGCTTGCCACTCCCAGGTCTGCTCCAAAGACGATTCTACATTCTCACTACCATTACAACCGTTCCCTAACAATGGATAATGTCCTATACTACTTACTCTCCCGCTCAATCACGGAGACGAGTTTTCCACGGTTTCCACCCCTCCCTCCATACCGCAGCAGCACGAGTTTTTTCCACCCCTTTCAGAACGCGCTCTTCGCACCACAAAGCAGCCCCAAGATGCGCGAACAATGAGCATCGAGCTTAAACATATCGCAAACGTCAAAAATAATATAACAGGATTAATATATATCGCGCACGTGCGATATGTTTGTCACAAGGCGCAAAAAATAATTAAAAAGGGAATGCAACACGAGGAATTCCCAGGAGGTCACCCATCCTAGTACTACACTCGCCCAAGCACGCTTAACTTCGAAATTCTGATGGGATCCGGTGCTTTAGTGCTGGTATGATCGCATCCGACATGTTTCCCCGTCTTCGTCCCTTATGCTTGCCACTCCCAGGTCCGCTCCAAAGACGATTCTACATTCTCACTACCATTACAACCGTTCCCTAACAATGGATAATGTCCTATACTACTTACTCTCCCGCTCAATCACGGAGACGAGTTTTCCACGGTTTCCACCCCTCCCTCCATACCGCAGCAGCACGAGTTTTTTCCACCCCTTTCAGAACGCGCTCTTCGCACCACAAAGCCGCCCCAAGATGCGCGAGCAATGAGCATCGAGCTTAAACATATCGCAAACGTCAAAAATAATATAACAGGATTAATATATATCGCGCACGTGCGATATGTTTGTCACAAGGCGCAAAAAATAATTAAAAAGGGAATGCAACACGAGGACTTCCCAGGAGGTCACCCATCCTAGTACTACTCTCGCCCAAGCATGCTTAACTTCGTAGTTCTGATGGGTTCCAGTGCTTTAGTGCTAGTATGATTGCATCCGACATGTTTCCCCATCTTCGTCCCTTATGCTTGCCACTCCCAGGTCCGCTCCAAAGACAATTCTACATTCTCACTACCATTACAACCGTTCCCTAACAATGGATAATGTCCTATACTACTAACTCTCCCGCTCAATCACGGAGACGAGTTTTCCACGGTTTCCACCCCTCCCTCCATACCGCAGCAGCACGAGTTTTTTCCACCCCTTTCAGAACGCGCTCTTCGCGCCACAAAGCCGCCCCAAGACGCGCGAGCAATGAGCATCGAGCTTAAACATATCGCAAACGTCAAAAATAATATAACGGGATTAATATATATCGCGCACGTGCGATATGTTTGTCACAAGGCGCAAAAAATAATTAAAAAGGGAATGCAACACGAGGACTTCCCAGGAGGTCACCCATCCTAGTACTACTCTCGCCCAAGCACGCTTAACTTCGAAGTTCTAATGGGATCCGGTGCTTTAGTGCTGGTATGATCGCATCCGACATGTTTCCCCGTCTTCGTCCCTTATGCTTGCCACTCCCAGGTCCGCTCCAAAGACGATTCTACATTCTCACTACCATTACAACCGTTCCCTAACAATGGATAATGTCCTATACTACTTACTCTCCCGCTCAATCACGGAGACGAGTTTTCCACGGTTTCCACCCCTCCCTCCATACCGGAGCAACACGAGTTTTTTCCACCCCTTTCAGAACGTGCTCTTCGCGCCACAAAGCCGCCCCAAGACGCGCGAGCAATGAGCATCGAGCTTAAACATATCGCAAACGTCAAAAATAATATAACGGGATTAATATATATCGCGCACGTGCGATATGTTTGTCACAAGGCACAAAAAATAATTAAAAAGGGAATGCAACACGAGGACTTCCCAGGAGGTCACCCATCCTAGTACTACTCTCGCCCAAGCACGCTTAACTTCGGAGTTATGATGGGATCCGGTGCTTTAGTGCTGGTATGATTGCATCCAACATGTTTCCCCGTCTTCGTCCCTTATGCTTGCCACTCCCAGGTCCGCTCCAAAGACGATTCTACATTCTCACTACCATTACAACTGTTCCCTAACAATGGATAATGTCCTATACTACTTACTCTCCCGCTCAATCACGGAGACGAGTTTTCCACGGTTTCCACCCCTCCCTCCATACCGCAGCAACACGAGTTTTTCCACCCCTTTCAGAACGCGCTCTTCGCGCCATAAAGCCGCCACAAGACGCACGAGCAATGAGCATCGAGCTTAAACATAACGCAAACGTCAAAAATAATATAACGGGATTAATATATATCGCGCAGGCGCGATATGTTTGTCACAAGGCGCAAAAAATAATTAAAAAGGGAATGCAACAAGAGGACTTCCAAGGAGGTCACCCATCCTAGTACTACTCTCGCCCAAGCACGCTTAACATCGGAGTTCTGATGGGATCCGGTGCTTTAGTGCTGGTATGATCGCATCCGACGTGTTTCCCCGTCTTCGTCCCTTATGCTTGCCTCTCCCAGGTCCGCTCCAAAGACGATTCTACATTCTCACTACCATTACAACCGTTCCCTAACAATGGATAATGTCGTATACTACTTACTCTCCCGCTCAATCACGGAGACGAGTTTTCCACGGTTTCCACCCCTCCCTCCATACCGCAGCAACACGAGTTTTTCCACCCCTTTCAGAACGCGCTCTTCGCGCCACAAAGCCGCCACAAGACGCACGAGCAATGAGCATCGAGCTTAAACATAACGCAAACGTCAAAAATAATATAACGGGATTAATATATATCGCGCACGCGCGATATGTTTGTCACAAGGCGCAAAAAATAATTAAAAAGGGAATGCAACAAGAGGACTTCCAAGGAGGTCACCCATCCTAGTACTACTCTCGCCCAAGCACGCTTAACATCGGAGTTTTGATGGGATCCGGTGCTTTAGTGCTGGTATGATCGCATCCGACGTGTTTCCCCGTCTTCGTCCCTTATGCTTGCCACTCCCAGGTCCGCTCCAAAGACGATTCTACATTCTCACTACCATTACAACCGTTCCCTAACAATGGATAATGTCCTATACTACTTACTCTCCCGCTCAATCACGGAGACGAGTTTTCCACGGTTTCCACCCCTCCCTCCATACCGCAGCAACACGAGTTTTTTCCACCCCTTTCAGAACGCGCTCTTCGTGCCACAAAGCCGCCCCAAGACGCGCGAGCAATGAGCATCGAGCTTAAACATATCGCAAACGTCAAAAATAATATAACGGGATTAATATATATCGCGCACGTGCGATATGTTTGTCACAAGGCGCAAAAGATAATTAAAAAGGGAATGCAACACGAGGACTTCCCAGGAGGTCACCCATCCTAGTACTACTCTCGCCCAAGCACGCTTAACTTTGGAGTTCTGATGGGATCCGGTGCTTTAGAGCTGGCATGATCGCATCCGACGTGTTTCCCGCTCCAAAACGATTCTACATTCTCACTACCATTACAACCGTTCCCTAACAATGGATAATGTCCTATACTACTTACTCTCCCGCTCAATCACGGAGACGAGTTTTCCACGGTTTCCACCCCTCCCTCCATACCGCAGCAACATGAGTTTTTTCCGCCCCTTTAAGAACGCGCTCTTCGCGCCACAAAGCCGCCCCAAGACGCGCGAGCAATGAGCATCGAGCTTAAACATATCGCAAACGTCAAAAATAATATAACGGGATTAATATATATTGCGCACGTGCGATATGTTTGTCACACGGCGCAAAAAATAATTAAAAAGGGAATGCAGCACGAGGACTTCCCAGGAGGTCACCCATCCCAGTACTACTCTCGCCCAAGCACGCTTAACTTCGAAGTTCTAATGGGATCCGGTGCTTTAGTGCTGGTATGATCGCATCCAACTTGTTTCCCCGTCTTCGTCCCTTATGCTTGCCACTCCCAGGTCCGCTCCAAAGACGATTCTACATTATCACTACCATTACAACCGTTCCCTAACAATGGATAATGTCCTATACTACTTACTCTCCCGCTCAATCACGGAGACGAGTTTTCCACGGTTTCCACCCCTCCCACCATACCGCAGCAACAAAAGTTTTTTCCACCCCTTTCAGAACGCGCTCTTCGCGCCACAAAGCCGCCCCAAGACGCGCGAGCAATGAGCATCGAGCTTAAACATATCGCAAACGTCAAAAATAATATAACGGGATTAATATATATCGCGCACGTGCGATATGTTTGTCACAAGGCGCAAAAAATAATTAAAAAGGGAATGCAACACGAGGACTTCCCAGGAAGTCACCCATCCTAGTACTACTCTCGCCCAAGCACGCATAACTTCGGAGTTCTGATGGGATCCGGTGCTTTAGTGCTAGTATGATCGCATCCGACGTGTTTCCCCGTCTTCGTCCCTTATGCTTGCCACTCCCAGGTCCGCTCCAAAGACGATTCTACATTCTCACTACCATTAAAACCGTTCCCTAACAATGGATAATGTCCTATACTACTTACTCTCCCGCTCAATCACGGAGACGAGTTTTCCACGGTTTCCACCCCTCCCTCCATACAGCAGCAACACGAGTTTTTTCACCCCTTTCAGAACGCGCTCTTCGCGCCACCAAGCCGCCCCAAGACGCGCGAGCAATGAGCATCGAGCTTAAACATATCGCAAACGTCAAAAATAATATAACGGGATTAATATATATCGCGCATGTGCGATATGTTTGTCACAAGGCGCAAATAATAATTAAAAAGGGAATGCAACACGAGGACTTCCCAGGAGGTCACGCATCCTAGTACTACTCTCGCCCAAGCACGCTTAACTTCAGAGTTCTAATGGGATCCGATGCTTTAGTGCTGGTATGATCGCATCCGACGTGTTTTCCCGTCTTCGTCCCTTATGCTTGCCACTCCCAGGTCCGCTCCAAAGACGATTCTACATTCTCACTACCATTACAACCGTTCCCTAACAATGGATAATGTCCTATACTACTTATTCTCCCACTCAATCACGGAGACGAGTTTTCCACGGTTTCCACCCCTCCCTCCATACCGCAGCAGCACGAGTTTTTTCCACCCCTTTAAGAACGCGCTCTTCGCGCCACAAAGCCGCCCCAAGACGCGCGAGCAATGAGCATCGAGCTTAAACATATCGCAAACGTCAAAAATAATATAACGGGATTAATATATATCGCGCGCGTGCGATATGTTTGTCACAAGGCGCAAAGAATATTTAAAAATGGAATGCAACACGAGGACTTCCACGAGGTCACCCATCCTAGTACTACTCTCGCCCAAGCACGCTTAACTTCGGAGTTCTGATGGGATCCGGTGCTTTAGTGCTGGTATGATCGCATCCAACATGTTTCCCCGTCTTCGTACCTTATGCTTGCCACTCCCAGGTCCGCTCCAAAGACGATTCTACATTCTCACTACCATTACAACCGTTCCCTAACAATGGATAATGTCCTATACTAGTTACTCTCCCGCTCAATCACGGAGACGAGTTTTCCACGGTTTCCACCCCTCCCTCCATACCGCAGCAACATGAGTTTTTTCCACCCCTTTCAGAACGCGCTCTTCGCGCCGCAAAGCCGCCCCAAGACGTGCGAGCAATGAGCATCGAGCTTAAACATATCGCAAACGTCAAAAATAATATAACGGGATTAATATATATCGCGCACGTGCGATATGTTTGTCACAAGGCGCAAAAAATAATTGAATAGGGATTGCAACACGAGGACTTCCCAGGAGGTCACCCATCCTAGTACTACTCTCGCCCAAGCACGCTTAACTTCAGAGTTCTAATGGGATCCGGTGCTTTAGTGCTGGTATGATCGCATCCAACATGTTTCCCCGTCTTCGTCCCTTATGCTTGCCACTCCCAGGTCCGCTCCAAAGACGATTCTACATTCTCACTAACATTACAACCGTTCCCTAACAATGGATAATGTCCTATACTACTTACTCTCCCGCTCAATCACGGAGACGAGTTTTCCACGGTTTCCACCCCTCCCTCCATACCGCAGCAACACGAGTTTTTTCCACCCCTTTCAGAACGCGCTCTTCGCGCCACAAAGCCGCCCCAAGACGTGCGAGCAATGAGCATCGAGCTTAAACATATCGCAAACGTCAAAAATAATATAACGGGATTAATATATATCGCGCACGTGCGATATGTTTGTCACAAGGCGCAAAAAATAATTGAATAGGGATTGCAACACGAGGACTTCCCAGGAGGTCACCCATCCTAGTACTACTCTCGACCAAGCACGCTTAACTTTGGAGTTCTGATGGGATCCGGTGCTTTAGTGCTGGTATGATCACATCCGACATGTTTCCCTGTCTTCGTCCCTTATGCTTGCCACTCCCAGGTCCGCCCCAAAGACGATTCTACATTCTCACTAACATTACAACCGTTCCCTAACAATGGATAATGTCCTATACTACTTACTCTCCCGCTCAATCACGGAGACGAGTTTTCCACGGTTTCCACCCCTCCCTCCATACCGCAGCAACACGAGTTTTTTCCACCCCTTTAAGAACGCGCTCTTCGCGCCACAAAGCCGCCCCAAGACGCGCGAGCAATGAGCATCGAGCTTAAACATATCGCAAACGTCAAAAATAATATAACGGGATTAATATATATTGCGCACGTGCGATATGTTTGTCACACGGCGCAAAAAATAATTAAAAAGGGAATGCAACACGAGGACTTCCTAGGAGGTCACCCATCCCAGTACTACTCTCGCCCAAGCACGCTTAACTTCGAAGTTCTGATGGGATCCGGTGCTTTAGTGCTGGTATGATCGCATCCGACTTGTTTCCCCATCTTCGTCCCTTATGCTTGCCACTCCCAGGTCCGCTCCAAAGACGATTCTACATTATCACTACCATTACAACCGTTCCCTAACAATGGATAATGTACTATACTACTTACTCTCCCGCTCAATCACGGAGACGAGTTTTCCACGGTTTCCACCCCTCCCTCCATACCGCAGCAACACGAGTTTTTTCCACCCCTTTCAGAACGCGCTCTTCGCGCCACAAAGCCGCCCCAAGACGCGCGAGCAATGAGCATCGAGCTTAAACATATCGCAAACGTCAAAAATAATATAACGGGATTAATATATATCGCGCACGTGCGATATGTTTGTCACAAGGCGCAAAAAATAATTAAAAAGGGAATGCAACACGAGGACTTCCCAGGAAGTCACCCATCCTAGTACTACTCTCGCCCAAGCACGCATAACTTCGGAGTTCTGATGGGATCCGGTGCTTTAGTGCTAGTATGATCGCATCCGACGTGTTTCCCCGTCTTCGTCCCTTATGCTTGCCACTCCCAGGTCCGCTCCAAAGACGATTCTACATTCTCTCTACCATTACAACCGTTCCCTAACAATGGATAATGTCCTATACTACTTACTCTCCCGCTCAATCACGGAGACGAGTTTTCCACGTTTTCCACCCCTCCCTCCATACCGCAGCAACACGATTTTTTTCCACTCCTTTCAAAACACGCTCTTCGCGCCACAAAGCCGCCCCAAGACGCACGAGCAATGAGCATAGAGCTTAAACATATCGCAAACGTCAAAAATAATATAACGGGATTAATATATATCGCGCACGTGCGATATGTTTGTCACGAGGCGCAAAAAATATTTGAATAGGGAATGCAACAGGAGGACTTCCCAGGAGGTCACCCATCCTAGTAATACTCTCGCCCAAGCACGCTTAACTTCTGAGTTCTCATGGGATCCGGTGCTTTAGAGCTAGTATGATCGCATCCAACATGTTTCCCTGTCTTCGTCCCTTATGCTTGCCACTCCCAGGTCCGCTCCAAAGACGATTCTACATTCTCACTACCATTACAACCGTTCCCTAACAATGGATAATGTCCTATACTACTTACTCTCCTGCTCAATCACGGAGACGAGTTTTCCACGGTTTCCACCCCTCCCTCCATACCGCAGCAACACGAGTTTTTTCCACCCCTTTCAGAACGCGCTCTTCGCACCACAAAGCCGCCCCAAGACGCGCGAGCAATGAGCATCGAGCTTAAACATATCGCAAACGTCAAAAATAATATAACGGGATTAATATATATCGCGCACGTGCGATATGTTTGTCACAAGGCGCAAAAATAATTAAATAGGGAGTGCAACACGAGGACTTCCCAGGAGGTCACCCATCCTAGTACTACAATCGCCCAAGCACGCTTAACTTCGAAGTTCTGATGGGATCCGGTGCTTTAGTGCTGGTATGATCGCATCCGACATGTTTACCTGTCTTTGTCCCTTATGCTTGCCACTTCCAGGTCCGCTCCAAAGATGATTCTGCATTCTCACTACCATTACAACCGTTCCCTAACAGTGGATAATGTCCTATACTACTTACTCTCCCGCTCAATCATGGAGACGAGTTTTCCACGGGTTCCACCCCTCCCTCCATACCGCAGCAACACGAGTTTTTTCCACCCCTTTCAGAACGCGCTCTTCGCGCCACAAAGCCGCCCCAAGACGTGCGAGCAATGAGCATCGAGCTTAAACATATCGCAAACATCAAAAATAATATAACGGGATTAATATATATCGCGCACGTGCGATATATTTGTCACAAGGCGCAAAAAATAATTAAAAAGGGAATGCAACATGAGGACTTCCCAGGAGGTCACCCATCCTAGTACTACTCTCGCCCAAGCAAGCTTAACTTCGGAGTTCTGATGGGATCCGGTGCTTTAGTGCTGGTATGATCGCATCTGACATGTTTCCCCGTCTTCGTCCCTTATGCTTGCCACTCCCAGGTCCGCTCCAAAGACGATTCTACATTCTCACTAGCAATACAACCGTTCCCTAACAATGGATAATGTCCTATACTACTTACTCTCCCGCTCAATCACTGAGACGAGTTTTCCACGGTTTCCACCCCTCCCTCCATACCGCAGCAACACGAGTTTTTTCCACCCCTTTCAGAACGCGCTCTTCGCGCCACAAAGTCGCCCCAAGACGCGCGAGCAATGAGCATCGAGCTTAAACATATCGCAAACATCAAAAATAATATAACGGAATTAATATATATCGCAGACATGCGATATGTTTGTCACAAGGCGCAAAAAATAATTAAAAAGGGAATGCAACACGAGGACTTCCCAGGAGGTAACCCATCCTAGTACTACTCTCGCCCAAGCACGCTTAACTTCGGAGTTCTGATTGTATCCGGTGCTTTAGTGCTGGTATGATCGCATCCGACATGTTTCCCCGTCTTTGTCCCTTATGCTTGCCACTCCCAAGTCCGCTCCAAAGACAATTCTACATTCTTACTACCATTACAACTGTTTCCTGACAATGGATAATGTCCTATACTACTTACTCTCCCGCTCAATCACGGATACGAGTTTTCCATGGTTTCCACCCCTCCCTCCATACCGCAGCAACACGAGTTTTTTCCACCCCTTTCAAAACGCGCTCTTCGCGCCACAAAGCCGCCCCAAGACGCGCGAGCAATGAGCATCGATCTTAAACATATCGCAAACGTCAAAAATAATATAACGGGATTAATATATATCGCGCACGTGCAATATGTTTGTCACAAGGCGCAAAATATAATTAAAAAGGGAATGCAACACGAGGACTTCCCAGGAGGTCACCCATCCTAGTACTACTCTCGCCCAAGCATGCTTAACTTCGGAGTTCTGATGGGATCCGGTGCTTTAGAGCTGGTATGATCGCATACGACATGTTTCCCCGTCTTCGTCCCTTATGCTTGCCACTCCCAGGTCCGCTTCAAAGATGATTCTACATTCTCACTACCATTACAACCGTTCCCTAACAATGGATAATGTCCTATACTACTTACTCTCCCGCTCAATCACAGAGACTAGTTTTCCACGGTTTCCCCCCCTCCCTCCATACCGCAGCAACACGAGTTTTTTCCACCCCTTTTAGAACGCGCTCTTCGCGCCACAAAGCCGCCCCAAGACACGCGAGCAATGAGCATCGAGCTTAAACATATCACAAACGTCAAAAATAATATGACGGGATTAATATATATCACGCACGTGTGATATGTTTGTCACAAGGCGCAAAAAATAATTAAAAAGGGAATGCAACACGAGGACTTCCCAGGAGGTCACCCATCCTAGTACTACTCTCGCCCAAGCACGCTTAATTTCGGAGTTCTGATGGGATCCGGTGCTTTAGTGCTGGTATGATCGCATCCGACATGTTTCCCCGTCTTCGTCCCTTATGCTTGCCACTCCCAGGTCCGCTCCAAAGACGATTCTACATTCTCACTACCATTACAACCGTTCCCTAACAATGGATAATGTCCTATACTACTTACTCTCCCGCTCAATCACGGAGACGAGTTTTCCACGGTTTCCATCCCTCCCTCCATACCGCAGCAACATGAGTTTTTTCCACCCCTTTTAGAACGCGCTCTACGCGCCACAAAGCCGCCCCAAGACACGCGAGCAATGAGCATCGAGCTTAAACATATCACAAACGTCAAAAATAATATGACGGGATTAATATATATCACGCACGTGTGATATGTTTGTCACAAGGCGCAAAAAATAATTAAAAAGGGAATGCAACACGAGGACTTCCCAGGAGGTCACCCATCCTAGTACTACTCTCGCCCAAGCACGCTTAACTTCGGAGTTCTGATGGGATCCGGTGCTTTAGTGCTGGTATGATCACATCCGACATGTTTCCCCGTCTTCGTCCCTTATGCTTGCCACTCCCAGGTCCGCTCCAAAGACGATTCTACATTCTCACTACCATTACAACCGTTCCCTAACAATGGATAATGTCCTATACTACTTACTCTCCCGCTCAATCACGGAGACGAGTTTTCCACGGTTTCCACCCCTCCCTCCATACAGCAGCAACACGAGTTTTTTCACCCCTTTCAGAACGCGCTCTTCGCGCCACCAAGCCGCCCCAAGACGCGCGAGCAATGAGCATCGAGCTTAAACATATCGCAAACGTCAAAAATAATATAACGGGATTAATATATATCGCGCACGTGCGATATGTTTGTCACAAGGCGCAAAAACTAATTAAAAAGGGAATGCAACACGAGGACTTCCCAGGAGGTCACCCATCCTAGTACTACTATAGCCCAAGCACGCTTAACTTCGGAGTTCTGATGGGATCCGGTGCTTTAGTGCTGGTATGATCGCATCCGACATGTTTCCCCGTCTTCGTCCCTTATGCTTGCCACTCCCAGGTCCGCTCCAAAGACGATTCTACATTGTCACTACCATTACAACCGTTCTCTAACAATGGATAATGTCCTATACTACTTACTCTCCCGCTCAATCACGGAGACGAGTTTTCCACGGTTTCCATCCCTCCCTCCATACCGCAGCAATACGAGTTTTTTCCACCCCTTTCAGAACGCGCTCTTCCCGCCACAAAGTCGCCCCAAGACGCGCGAGCAATGAGCATCGAGCTTAAACATATCGCAAACGTCAAAAATAATATAACGGGATTAATATATATCGCGCACGTGCGATATGTTTGTCACAAGGCGCAAAAAATAATTAAAAAGGGAATGCAACACGAGGACTTCCCAAGAGGTCACCCATCCTAGTACTACTCTCGCCCAAGCACGCTTAACTTCGGGGTTCTGATGGGATCCGGTGCTTTAGTGCTGGTATGATCGCATCCGACATGTTTCCCCGTCTTCGTCTCTTATGCTTGCCACTCCCAGGTCCGCTCCAAAGACGATTCTACATTGTCACTACCATTACAACCGTTCCCTAACAATGGATAATGTCCTATACTACTTACTCTCCCGCTCAATTACGGAGACGAGTTTTCCACGGTTTCCACCCCTCCCTCCATACAGCAGCAACACGAGTTTTTTCACCCCTTTCAGAACGCGCTCTTCGCGCCACCAAGCCGCCCCAAGACGCGCGAGCAATGAGCATCGAGCTTAAACATATCGCAAACGTCAAAAATAATATAACGGGATTAGTATATATCGCGCATGTGCGATATGTTTGTCACAAGGCGCAAAAAGTAATTAAAAAGGGAATGCAACACGAGGACTTCCCAGGAGGTCACCCATCCTAGTACTACTCTCGCCCAAGCACGCTTAACTTCAGAGTTCTAATGGGATCCGGTGCTTTAGTGCTGGTATGATCGCATCCGACGTGTTTTCCCGTCTTCGTCCCTTATGCTTGCCACTCCCACGTCCGCTCCAAAGACGACTCTACATTCTCACTACCATTACAATCGTTCCCTAACAATGGATAATGTCCTATACTACTTATTCTCCCACTCAATCACGGAGACGAGTTTTCCACGGTTTCCACCCCTCCGTCCATACCGCAGCAGCACGAGTTTTTTCCACCCCTTTAAGAACGCGCTCTTCGCGCCACAAAGCCGCCCCAAGACACGCGAGCAATGAGTATCGAGCCTAAACATATCGCAAACGTCAAAAATAATATAACGGGATTAATATATATCGCGCATGTGCGATATGTTTGTCACAAGGCGTAAAAAATAATTAAAAAGGGAATGCAACACGAGGACTTCCCAGGAGGTCACCCATCCTAGTACTACTCTCGCCCAAGCATGCTTAACTTCGGAGTTCTGATGGGATCCGGTGCTTTAGTGCTGGTATGATCGCATCCAACATGTTTCCCCGTCTTCGTACCTTATGCTTGCCACTCCCAGGTCCGCTCCAAAGACGATTCTACACTCTCACTACCATTACAACCGTTCCCTAACAATGGATAATGTCCTATACTGTCAGGACCTGACTCAATGCCACATCGATCTAGCATGTAACACCTCATATCACTTTGTGGCCTCACGCACGGTATTCCCACGGGTGTCGCCTTACCTTTGCCCGGGACCGTTTGCGCCTTTTGGCACATGTATATGATAGTGTCGCTAGCATCCATATGATAAGGAGCCCAGGTTGACATGGCTAGTCGTAAACCCAAAGTGGCACAGACTTACAGGGACAGGCATCCATGACCCAGCATCGAACGTGTCGGTCATCAGCGAGTGAATCCAGGCTGTAGCACTGGGCTAGCAGGACTCCGGTGAACCGGGCTGTAGCGGGCTAACAGGACTCTGGTATTCATCGCGTGACATTTCCCCGAAGGGACAGACACAGGAACGAAGAAGGACACATGCCGGCCAGCCTAAGTGTTCCGGAGCAGTACCAAGCTACCATGGCTCGGTGGAAACACTAGGAGACATTTTCCGGTAAGAGAGGCTACTAAAGATAAACAACTAGATAGTCAGATCCCACACATACCAAGCATTTCAATAACATACACACAATATGCTCGATATGTGCAAATACAACATGGCATCACAACATGACTCTACGACTCAAGTATTTATTCATTAGGCTCCGAGGAGCGAGATATTACAAACAGGGGTCTCATGACCCAACATTCAGAGCATACAAATCAAAGCACAAGCGGAAGCTTAACATGTCTGAGTACAGACATCTATAAATGAAAAAGGCTGAGAAGCCTGACTGTCTACCAGATCCTGCCGAGGGCACAAGATCGTAGCTGAGGTAACAAGCTAAACATCGAAGTCCACGTGGAACTACTAGTGAGACTGAAGTCTCTCTGCAAAAACATAAAATAGGCAAACATGAGTACAAATGTACCCAGCAAGACTTACATCAGAACTATCTACATATGCATCATTATCAACAAAGGGATGGTGGGGTTTAACTGCAGCAAGCCAGCTTTGACTCGGTGGCTATCCTGAACTACTATTGCAAGTAACTCTTTTGAGGTGGCGCACACGAGTCCACATATTCACCATAGCAATACACCACTATGGATCCGCTCCCGTCTCTCTACGAGAACGCCATCCATAGCACTCACGCTTATCTTGCGTATTTTAGAGTATCCACTTTCACTTGTCTATGAACTGTTATAGGCAACCCAAAAGTCCTTTACCGCGGACATGGCTATTCGAATAGATGATGTTAATCCTGCAGGGGTGTACTTCTTCATACATGTTTCCACCACTTAGCGTCTGCACACGACATGTGCTCGGCAGACTTCAAGCGAAAGCCGACGTGGGTGTAGACCACGACCTACCTAAACACTCAAGTCTCTAGTCCAGGTTTATCGCCTATTCGGGTTCCATCCATGAGGAGATCCGGCCGGAGTTTCGCTCACAGCCCCAAACGATGTGAACAGGGTTCCGTGACACCAAACGGGCGCCCGGTTTACCCGGCCACGTACCTACCGCATCATAGCCCACCCCTACGATCAGCGCTGTCCACGGCCTCCAGTAGGCTACAAACACCAGAAACTACTTGCAACTCCTGGACAGAGGACTAGGGTGAATAAGAAGCCGAGCGGGGTCATATTTCAGGGCCCAATGCATGGTAGTAGCTGAATCATGGATCACAAACATAGAACTCAGTTCCTAAGGACGGCTTCAATGAGACAACCCACCATGTACTCCTACATGGCCTCTCACCGATACCTTTACCAAATCATGTTCACACACTTAGCTCACACACAGTAGGACATGTTCACACACCTCTGATTCATCCTCGATGAATCAGACCTGATTCAACTCTAAGCAATAGCAGGCATGACAAACAAACATGAATGAGTAGGCACAACAGGGCTCAAACAAACTCCTACTCATGCTAGTGGGTTTCATCTATTTACTGTGGCAATGACAGGTCATGCAGAGGATAAAGGGGTTCAACTACCGCAGCAAGTAACAGTTGAATCGATGTTGTCCTAATGTAGTAAAAGAGAGCAGGAGCGAGAGAGTGGGATTGTATCGGAATGAACAAGGGGGTTTTGCTTGCCTGACACTTCTGAAGATAGCTTTGAGTCTTCATCAGTGTCAACGATCACAACGTCGGTACAACGTCTACCGAGGGGGAACAACACCAGCAAACACAGAAGAAACACGATCAATGCAATGCACAATATGATGCATCCTATGACATGGCAATATGAATGTGTTTTGGGCTAATGCAAGCTAGAACATATTGAAATGAGTTCATTTGAACCAAAGATTCAAATGCAAACCCATTATATGAAGTCATAAAGGTGCATTAACTTATTTCATCTAAACAGCAGGGTTAAGTTGCTCTAACATGCATGAAACTAGTGCAGATGGATAGATTGGATTTTTCTCATCATTTTTCATATATAAATCTTTGCATTTGGAGTTACAGATTAATTTCTATGAATTTTTGAAGTTTGCAACAATTTCTAGAATTTCCTGTAAAAGAATAAATCCAGAAAAGGGCATTACTGCGTCAGCCTGACATCATCATGACGGCAGCAGGTCAACGAGGCACGGTCCAGGTCAAACCTGACGTGTGGGGTCCACACGTCAGTGACTAACTAACTAATCTAAATTAATTAGTGTTAAACTACTACTAACTAAGATTTGTCAGTGGAGTAATTAAACTTAACTAAAATTAAACTAGGATTAGCTGGGGCCCTAGGCCCACTTGTCAGCGACCCAGGGGAGGTCAAACTACGGTCAAACCTGGGTCAGCGGGGTCAAACCCACCGGCGGCTTGACGCCGGCGAGGCCAGCCGCGGTGGCGAGCCTCGGGTTTGTGTCTCCGGCGACCAAACGGCCGGCGGAGGGCATCTACGTGATGCTGGGACTCGTGCGCATCCAACACGACTAGCGGCAGCAGCCGGGGTGGACCGAGCTTGCTGGAAACGAGCTCGCAGCGGCGGCCGGAGTTCGGGCGCCGATGAAAACGATGACACCGTGCACGGGAGAATCTACGGTTAGCACCTACGCGTTCTATGAGACCTCACGAACCCAACGGAGGCACGCACGGGACCAAATGGCCACCGGAGCCTCGTCCGCGACGAGCTCGTGCGGCGACGTGCTGTCGGGTGAGAGAGGCACGGCGGCTACGGCATGCTAGAGAGAAAACGAAGAGGGGGAGGATGATCAGGAGCTCACGTGGAGTGCATTGGTGGCCTCGGCGTGCTCGGGGAAGCTCGAACAGCGGCGATTTGGCGATGGAGATCCGCGGCGGCCGACGATGAAGAAGTGGTCGGGGACGGCGTGTTGGAGCTCTTCCGGCCATGTGAGCTGATGGAGAGGATGAGGGTGTCACAACGGAGCTCTTGGACTCGTCGGAGAGGCGAGGCCGTGGCGGTGGGCGCGGCAACAACGAGCGGCGGCGACAGCTCGCTCGGCTTCGGAAGAGAGGGCGAAAGAGGCGAGGCAGGGAGAGAGGGGAGCGGTCGAGGGGGTCCAGGGGGGCTGCGTGGCACACCTAGCGATGTCCAGGAGCAAGCGGAAAGCATGAGGTGGCCGGCGCGTGCGCGCGCGCGTCGGGCACACGCCCTCCTGCCTACTGGCAGGAGGTTGAAGACGGTGGCGGCTGCGGTCGGCTGGGCCGCACAGTGCTGGACCAACACAGGAGCTGGGCCGGCTCTGGTGGGCTGCCCGGGTGAGGCCAGGTACTAGCTCTCTCTCTCTTTTATTTTCTGTTTTCTATTATTTCTGTAACTTTAGGGCTTTGTTTAAAATACTTAAGCAGATCCAAAAATCATAAAACTAATCATGGCTACTATTTAGGATATATCCAACAGTAAACATTTTAGTTTATGATTATTTGAGCATTTAAAATATTTTATTGTATTTAAATGCCCAAATGCAAATAGAGTATGATTTAATTCAGAGCCCAATATGTCCTGCAAAAATATAAACCATTTTTGGTACATGCTTTCACCTCAAACCAGAAATGTTGAACATTTTTAGAGGGCATTTTGAGTTCAATGAAAAAGATTTTATTTTGACCCTAGTTGAATTCATTTGGTGCTAGGGTTTAAGCATCCCCATTTCAAGTTTCATAAAATTTAAACATGATGCATGGATCCTAATGCAAAGACAAGCAAGGCCTGAACTAGGGCTCTGACATATACTACTTACTCTCCCGCTCAATCACGGAGACGAGTTTTCCACGGTTTCCACCCCTCCCTCCATACTGCAGCAACACGAGTTTTTTCCACCCCTTTCAGAACGCGCTCTTCGCGCCACAAAGCCGCCCCAAGACGCGCGAGCAATGAGCATCGAGCTTAAACATATCGCAAACGTAAAAAATAATATAACGGGATTAATATATATCGCGCACGTGCGATATGTTTGGCACAAGGCGCAAAAAATAAATAAAAAGGGAATGCAACACGAGGACTTCCCAGGAGGTCACCCATCCTAGTACTACTCTCACCCAAGTACGCTTAACTTCGGAGTTCTGATGGGATCCGGTGCTTTAATGCTGGTATGATCGCATCCGACATGTTTCCCCGTCTTCCTCCCTTATGCTTGCCACTCCCAGGTCCGCTCCAAAAACGATTCTACATTCTCACTACCATTACAACCGCTCCCTAACAATGGATAATGTCCTATACTACTTACTCTCCCGCTCAATCACGGAGATGAGTTTTCCACGGATTCCACCCCTCCCTCCATACCGCAGCAACACGAGTTTTTGCCACCCCTTTCAGAACGCGCTCTTCGCGCCATAAAGCCGCCCCAAGACGCGCGAGCAATGAGCATCGAGCTTAAACATATCGCAAACGTCAAAAATAATATAACGGGATTAATATATATCGCGCACATGCGATATGTTTGTCACAAGGCACAAAACATAATTAAAAAGGGAATGCAACACGAGGACTTCCCAGGAGGTCACCCATCCTAGTACTACTCTCACCAAAGCACGCTTAACTTCGGAGTTCTAATGGGATTCGGTGCTTTAGAGCTGGTATGATCGCATCCGACATGTTTCCCCGTCTTCGTCCCTTATGCTTGCCACTCCCAGGTCCGCTCCAAAGACGATTCTACATTCTCACTACCATTACAACCGTTCCCTAACAATGGATAATGTCCTATACTACTTCTCTCCCGCTCAATCAGGGAGACGAGTTTTCCACGGTTTCCACCCCTCCCTCCATACCGCAGCAACATGAGTTTTTTCCACCCCTTTCAGAACGCGCTCTTCGCGCCACAAAGCCGCCCCAAGACGCGCGAGCAATGAGCATCGAGCTTAAACATATCGCAAATGTCAAAAAAAATAATATGATGGGATTAATATATATCGCCCATGTGCGATATGTTTGTCACAAGGCGCAAAAAATAATTAAAAAGGGAATGCAACACGAGGACTTCCCAGGAGGTCACCCATCCTAGTACTACTCTCGCCCAAGCACGCTTAATTTCGGAGTTCTGATGGGATCCGGTGCTTTAGTGCTGGTATGATCGCATCCGACATGTTTCCCCGTCTTCGTCCCTTATGCTTGCCACTCCCAGGTTCGCTCCAAAGACGATTCTACATTCTCACTACCATTACAACCGTTCGCTAACAATGGATAATGTCCTATACTACTTACTCTCCCGCTCAATCACGGAGACGAGTTTTCCACGGTTTCCACCCCTCCCTCCATATCGCAGCAACACGAGTTTTTTCCACCCCTTTCAGAACGCGCTCTTCGCGCCACAAAGTCGCCCCAAGACGCGCGAGCAATGAGCATCGAGCTTAAACATATCGCAAACGTCAAAAAAAATATAACGGGATTAATATATATCGCGCACGTGCGATATGTTTGTCACAAGGCGCAAAAAATAATTAAAAAGGGAATGCAACACGAGGACTTCCCAGGAGGTCACCCATCCTAGTACTACTCTCGCCCAATCACGCTTAACTACGGAGTTCTGATGGGATCCGGTGCTTTAATGCTGGTATGATCGCATCCAACATGTTTCCCCGTCTTCGTCCCTTATGCTTGCCACTCCTAGGTCCGCTCCAAAAACGATTCTACATTCTCACTACCATTACAACCGTTCCCTAACAATGGATAATGTCCTATACTACTTACTCTCCCGCTCAATCACGGAGACGAGTTTTCCACGGATTCCACCCCTCCCTCCATACCGCAACAACACGAGTTTTTTCCACCCCTTTCAGAATGCGCTCTTCGCGCCATAAAGCCGCCCCAAGACGCACGAGCAATGAACATCGAGCTTAAACATATCGCAAACGTCAAAAATAATATAACGGGATTAATATATATCGCGCACGTGCGATATGTTTGTCACAAGGCGCAAAAAATAATTAAAAAGGGAATGCAACACGAGGACTTCCCAAGAGGTCACCCATCCTAGTACTACTCTCGCCCAAGCACGCTTAATTTCGGAGTTCTAATGGGATTCGGTGCTTTAGAGCTGGTATGATCGCATCCGACATGTTTCCCCGTCTTCGTCCCTTATGCTTGCCACTCCCAGGTTCGCTCCAAAGACGATTCTACATTCTCACTACCATTACAACCGTTCCCTAACAATGGATAATGTCCTATACTACTTACTCTCACGCTCAATCACGGAGACGAGTTTTCCACGGTTTCCACCCCTCCCTCCATACCGCAGCAACACGAGTTTTTTCCACCCCTTTCAGAACGCGCTCTTCGCGCCACAAAGTCGCCCCAAGACGCGCGAGCAATGAGCATCGAGCTTAAACATATCGCAAACGTCAAAAATAATATAACGGGATTAATATATATCGCGCACGTGCGATATGTTTGTCACAAGGCACAAAAAATAATTAAAAAGGGAATGCAACACGAGGACTTCCCAGGAGGTCACCCATCCTAGTACTACTCTCGCCCAAGCACGCTTAACTTCGGAGTTCTGATGGGATCCGGTGCTTTAATGTTGGTATGATCGCATCCAACATGTTTCCCCGTCTTCGTCCCTTATGCTTGCCACTCCTAGGTCCGCTCCAAAAACGATTCTACATTCTCACTACCATTACAACCGTTCCCTAACAATGGATAATGTCCTATACTACTTACTCTCCTGCTCAATCACGGAGATGAGTTTTCCACGGTTTCCACCCCACCCTCCATACCGCAGCAACACGAGTTTTTTCCACCCCTTTCAGAACGCGCTCTTCGTGCCATAAAGCCGCCCCAAGACGCGCGAGCAATGAGCATCGAGCTTAAACATATCGCAAACGTCAAAAATAATATAACGGGATTAATATATATCGCGCACGTGCGATATGTTTGTCACAAGGCGCAAAAAATAATTAAAAAGGGAATGCAACACGAGGACTTCCCAGGAGGTCACCCATCCTAGTACTACTCTCGCGCAATCACGCTTAACTTCGGGGTTCTGATGGGATCCGGTGCTTTAATGCTGGTATGATCGCATCCAACATGTTTCCCCGTCTTCGTCCCTTATGCTTGCCACTCCTAGGTCCGCTCCAAAAACGATTCTACATTCTCACTACCATTACAACCGTTCCCTAACAATGGATAATGTCCTATACTACTTACTCTCCCGCTCAATCACGGAGACGAGTTTTCCACGGATTCCACCCCTCCCTCCATACCGCAGCAACACGAGTTTTTTCCACCCCTTTCAGAACGCGCTCTTCGCGCCATAAAGCCGCCCCAAGACGCGCGAGCAATGAGCATCGGGCTTAAACATATCGCAAACGTCAAAAATAATATAACGGGATTAATATATATCGCGCACGTGCGATATGTTTGTCACAAGGCGCAAAAAATAATTAAAAAGGGAATGCAACACGAGGACTTCCCAGGAGGTCACCCATCCTAGTACTACTCTCGCGCAATCACGCTTAACTTCGGGGTTCTGATGGGATCCG
>NC_057807.1:84492208-84494160 GCF_018294505.1 Triticum aestivum
GATGTGATGGACAAGACCCAATCCTAAACATAGCACAAGATCGTATAGTTCGTTTGCTAGAGTTTTCCAATGTCAAAGTATCTTTTCCTTAGACCATGAGATCGTGTAACTCCCGGATACCGTAGGAGTGCTTTGGGTATGCCAAACGTCACAACGTAACTGGGTGACTATAAAGGTAGACTACGGGTATCTCCGAAAGTGTCTGTTGGGTGACATGGATCAAGACTGGGATTTGTCACTCCGTATGACGGAGAGGTATCACTGGGCCCACTCGGTAATGCATCATCATAATGAGCTCAGAGTGACCAAGTGTCTGGTCACGGGATCATGCATTACGGTACGAGTAAAGTGACTTGCCGGTAACGAGATTGAACGAGGTATTGGGATACCGACGGTCGAATCTCGGGCAAGTAACATATCGATAGACAAAGGGAATAGCGTACGGGATTGATTAAATCCTCGACATCGTGGTTCATCCGATGAAGATCATCGTGGAGCATGTGGGAGCCAACATGGGTATCCAGATCCCGCTGTTGGTTATTGACCGGAGAGTCGTCTCGGTCATGTCTGCTTGTCTCCCGAACCCGTAGGGTCTACACACTTAAGGTTCAGTGACGCTAGGGTTATGAAGATATGTATATGCAGAAACCCGAATGTTTTTCGGAGTCCCGGATGAGATCCCGGACGTCACGAGGAGTTCCGGAATGGTCCGGAGGTAAAGAATTATATATAGGAAGTGCTATTTCGGGCATCGGGACAAGTTTCGGGGTTATCGGTATTGTACCGGGACCACCGGAAGGGTCCCGGGGGTCCACCGGGTGGGGCCACCTGTCCCGGGGGGCCACATGGGCTGTAGGGGGTGCGCCTTGGCCTAGATGGGCCATGGGCACCAGCCCCTATAGGCCCATGCGCCTAGGGTTTCCACCATGGAAGAGTCCATGTGGTGGAAGGCACCCCTAGGTGCCTTGGGGGGGAGGGAAACCTCCCCTTGGCCGCCGCCCCCCCTATTAGATCTCATCTACTAGGGCCGGCGCCCCCCTGGCACCCCTATATATAGTGGGGGAGAGGAGGGATTTCACACCAGCCCCTGGCGCCTCCATCTCCCCCTGTTACGTCTCTCCCTCGTAGTCTCGGCGAAGCCCTGCTGCTGTGACGCCCTGCATCCACCACCACGCCGTCGTGCTGCTGGATCTTCATCAACCTCTCCTTCCCCCTTGCTGGATCAAGAAGGAGGAGACGTCTCCCGTCCCGTACGTGTGTTGAACGCGGAGGTGCCGTCCGTTCGGCGCTGGTCATCGGTGATTTGAATCACGTCGAGTACGACTACATCATCACCGTTCTTTTGAACGCTTCCGTGCGCGATCTACAAAGGTATGTAGATGCATCTAATCACTCGTTGCTAGATGAACTCCTAGATGATCTTGGTGAAACGAGTAGGAAAATTTTTGTTTTGTGCAACGTTCCCCAACAGTGGCATCATGAGCTAGGTCTATGCGTAGTTCTTCTTGCGCGAGTAGAACACAATTTGTTGTGGGCGTAGATTTGTCAACTTTCTTGCCGTTACTAGTCCTTTCTTGCTTCAGCGGTATTGTGGGATGAAGCGGCCCGGACCAACCTTACACGTACGCTTACGTGAGACCGGTTCCACCGACTAACATGCACTAGTTGCATAAGGTGGCTGGCGGGTGTCTGTCTCTCCTACTTTAGTTGGAGCGGAATCGATGAACAGGGTCCTTATGAAGGGTAAATAGAAGTTGACAAATCACGTTGTGGCTTTAACGTAGGTAAGAAAACGTTCTTGCTAGAACCCTAATTCAGCCACGTAAAACTTGCAACAACAATTAGAGGACGTCTAACTTGTTTTTGCAGCAAGTGGTTTGTGATATGATATGGCCAAAGTTGTGATGAATGATGAATGATCTATATGTGATGTATGAGATGTTCATGCTATT
>NC_057807.1:84494604-84508246 GCF_018294505.1 Triticum aestivum
ACAATGGATAATGTCCTATACTACTTACTCTCCCGCTCAATCACGGAGACGAGTTTTCCACGGATTCCACCCCTCCCTCCATACCGCAGCAACACGAGTTTTTTCCACCCCTTTCGGAATGCGCTCTTCGCGCCATAAAGCCGCCCCAAGACGCGCGAGCAATGAGCATCGAGCTTAAACATATCGCAAACGTCAAAAAAAATATAACGGGATTAATATATATCGCGCACGTGCGATATGTTTGTCACAAGGCGCAAAAAATAATTAAAAAGGGAATGCAACAAGAGGACTTCCCAGGAGGTCACCCATCCTAGTACTACTCTCGCTCAAGCACGCTTAACTTCGGAGTTCTAATGGGATTCGGTGCTTTAGAGCTGGTATGATCGCATCCAACATGCTTCCCCGTCTTCGTCCCTTATGCTTGCCACTCCCAGGTCCGCTCCAAAGACGATTCTACATTCTCACTACCATTACAACCGTTCCCTAACAATGGATAATGTCCTATACTACTTACTCTCCCGCTCAATCACGGAGACGAGTTTTCCACGGTTTCCACCCCTCCCTCCATACCGCAACAACACGAGTTTTTTCCACCTCTTCCAGAACGCGCTCTTCGCGCCACAAAGCCGCCCCAAGACGCGCGAGCAATGAGCATCGAGCTTAAACATATCACAAACGTCAAAAATAATATAACGGGATTAATATATATCGCGCACGTGCGATATGTTTGTCACAAGGTGCAAAAAATAATTAAAAAGGGAATGCAACACGAGGACTTCCCAGGAGGTCACCCATCCTAGTACTACTCTCGCCCAAGCACGCTTAACTTCGAAGTTCTGATGTGATCCGGTGCTTTAGTGCTGGTATGATCGCATCCGACATGTTTCCCCGTCTTCGTCCCTTATGCTTGCCACTCCCAGGTGCGCTCCAAAGACGATTCTACATTCTCACTACCATTACAACTGTTCCCTAACAATGGATAATGTCCTATACTACTTACTCTCCTGCTCAATCGGAGAAGAGTTTTCCACGGTTTCCACCCCTCCCTCCATACCGCAGCAACACGAGTTTTTTCCACCCCTTTCAGAACGCGCTCTTCGCGCCACAAAGCTGCCCCAAGACGCGCGAGCAATGAGCATCGTGTTGGAAATATGCCCTAGAGGCAATAATAAAAGCATTATTATTATATTTCCTTGTTCATGATAATTGTCTTTATTCATGCTATAATTGTGTTATCCGGAAATCGTAATACATGTGTGAATAACAGACACCAACATGTCCCTAGTGAGCCTCTAGTTGACTAGCTCGTTGATCAACAGATAGTCATGGTTTCCTGACTATGGACACTGGATGTCATTGATAACGAGATCACATCATTGGGAGAATGATGTGATGGACAAGACCCAATCCTAAACATAGCACAAGATCGTATAGTTCGTTTGCTAGAGTTTTCCAATGTCAAAGTATCTTTTCCTTAGACCATGAGATCGTGTAACTCCCGGATACCGTAGGAGTGCTTTGGGTATGCCAAACGTCACAACGTAACTGGGTGACTATAAAGGTAGACTACGGGTATCTCCAAAAGTGTCTGTTGGGTGACATGGATCAAGACTGGGATTTGTCACTCCGTATGACGGAGAGGTATCACTGGGCCCACTCGGTAATGCATCATCATAATGAGCTCAGAGTGACCAAGTGTCTGGTCACGGGATCATGCATTACGGTACGAGTAAAGTGACTTGCTGGTAACGAGATTGAACGAGGTATTGGGATACCGACGATCGAATCTCGGGCAAGTAACATATCGATAGACAAAGGGAATAGCGTACGGGATTGATTAAATCCTCGACATCGTGGTTCATCCGATGAGATCATCGTGGAGCATGTGGGAGCCAACATGGGTATCCAGATCCCGCTGTTGGTTATTGACCGGAGAGTCGTCTCGGTCATGTCTGCTTGTCTCCCGAACCCGTAGGGTCTACACACTTAAGGTTCGGTGATGCTGGGGTTATGAAGATATGTATATGCGAATGTTGTTCGGAGTCCCGGATGAGATCCCGGACGTCACGAGGAGTTCCGGAATGGTCCGGAGGTAAAGAATTATATATAGGAAGTGCTATTTCGGGCATCGGGACAAGTTTCGGGGTTATCGGTATTGTACCGGGACCACCGGAAGGGTCCCGGGGGTCCACCGGGTGGGGCCACCTGTCCCGGGGGGGCCACATGGGCTGTAGGGGGTGCGCCTTGGCCTAGATGGGCCAAGGGCACCAGCCCCTATAGGCCCATGCGCCTAGGGTTTCCACCATGGAAGAGTCCATGTGGTGGAAGGCACCCCTAGGTGCCTTGGGGGGGAGGGAAACCTCCCCTTGGCCGCCGCCCCCCCTAGTAGATGCCATCTACTAGGGCCGGCGCCCCCCTGGCACCCCTATATATAGTGGGGGAGAGGAGGGATTTCAGACCAGCCCCTGGCGCCTCCATCTCCCCCCGTTACGTCTCTCCCTCGTAGTCTCGGCGAAGCCCTGCTGCTGTGACGCCCTGCATCCACCACCACGCCGTCGTGCTGCTGGATCTTCATCAACCTCTCCTTCCCCCTTGCTGGATCAAGAAGGAGGAGACGTCTCCCGTCCCGTACGTGTGTTGAACGCGGAGGTGCCGTCCGTTCGGCGCTGGTCATCGGTGATTTGGATCACGTCGAGTACGACTACATCATCACCGTTCTTTTGAACGCTTCCGTGCACGATCTACAAAGGTATGTAGATGCATCTAATCACTCGTTGCTAGATGAACTCCTAGATGATCTTGGTGAAACGAGTAGGAAAATTTTTGTTTTCTGCAACGTTCCCCAACAGTGGCATCATGAGCTAGGTCTATGCGTAGTTCTTCTTGCGCGAGTAGAACACAATTTGTTGTGGGCGTAGATTTGTCAACTTTCTTGCCGTTACTAGTCCTTTCTTGCTTCAGCGGTATTGTGGGATGAAGCGGCCCGGACCAACCTTACACATACGCTTACGTGAGACCGGTTCCACCGACTAACATGCACTAGTTGCATAAGGTGGCTGGCGGGTGTCTGTCTCTCCTACTTTAGTTGGAGCGGAATCGATGAACAGGGTCCTTATGAAGGGTAAATAGAAGTTGACAAATCACGTTGTGGCTTTAACGTAGGTAAGAAAACGTTCTTGCTAGAACCCTAATTCAGCCACGTAAAACTTGCAACAACAATTAGAGGACGTCTAACTTGTTTTTGCAGCAAGTGGTTTGTGATATGATATGGCCAAAGTTGTGATGAATGATGAATGATCTATATGTGATGTATGAGATGTTCATGCTATTGTAATAGGAATCACGACTTGCATGTCGATGAGTATGACAACCGGCAGGAGCCATAGGAGTTGTCTTTATTCTTTTATATGACTTGCGTGTCATCAAGAAACGCCATGTAAATTACTTTACTTTATTGCTAAACGCGTTAGCCATAGTAGTAGAAGTAATAGTTGGCGAGCAACTTCATGGAGACACGATGATGGAGATCATGATGATGGAGATCATGGTGTCAAGCCGGTGACAAGATGATCATGGAGCCCCAAGATGGAGATCAAAGGAGCTATGTGATATTGGCCATATCATGTCACGTTTATTATTTGATTGCATGTGATGTTTATCATGTTTTGCATCTTGTTTATTTAGAACGACGGTAGTAAATAAGGTGATCCCTCATACTAATTTCAAGAAGTGTTCCCCCTAACTGTGCACCGTTGTGACAGTTCGCTGTTTCAAAACACCACATGATGATCGGGTGTTTTATTCAGACGTTCACATACAACGGGTGTAAGACAGATTTACACATGCAAACACTTAGGTTGACTTGACGAGCCTAGCATGTACAGACATGGCCTCGGAACACAGAAGACCGAAAGGTCGAGCATGAGTCGTATAGAAGATATGATCAACATGAAGATGTTCACCGATGTTGACTAGTCCGTCTCACATGATGATCGGACACGGTCTAGTTTAACTCGGATCATGTAATACTTAGATGACTAGAGGGATGTCTAATCTAAGTGGGAGTTCATTAATAATTTGATTAGTTGAACTTAATTATCATGAACTTAGTCTAAATATTTTACAATATGTCTTGTAGATTAAATGGCCAACGTAGTCCTCAACTTCAACGCGTTCCTAGAGAAAACCAAGCTGAAAGACGATGGCAGCAACTATACGGACTGGGTCCGGAACCTGAGGATCATCCTCATAGCTGCCAAGAAAGATTATGTCCTACAAGCACCGCTTGGTGACGCACCCGTTCTCCCTGTAGAACAAGATGTTATGAACGCTTGGCAGGCACATTCCGATGACTACTCCCTCGTTCAGTGCGGCATGCTTTACAGCCTAGAGCCGGGGCTCCAAAAGCGTTTTGAGAGACATGGAGCATATGAGATGTTCGAAGAGCTGAAAATGGTTTTCCAAGCTCATGCCCGGGTCGAGAGATATGAAGTCTCCGACAAATTCTTCAGCTGTAAGATGGAGGAAAACAGTTCTGTCAGTGAGCACATACTCACTATGTCTGGGTTGCATAACCGCTTGACTCAGCTGGGAGTTAATCTCCCGGATGATGCGGTCATTGACAGAATCCTCCAGTCGCTTCCACCAAGCTACAAGAGCTTTGTGATGAACTTCAATATGCAGGGGATGGAAAAGACCATTCCTGAAGTATTTGCTATGCTGAAATCAGCAGAGGTAGAAGTCAGGAAGGAACATCAAGTGTTGATGGTCAATAAAACCACTAAGTTCAAGAAAGGCAAGGGTAAAAAGAACTTCAAGAAGGACGGCAAGGAGGTTGCCGCGCCCGGCAAGCAAGCTGCCGGGAAGAAGCCAAAGAATGGACCCAAGCCCGAGACTGAGTGCTTTTATTGCAAGGGAAGCGGTCACTGGAAGCGGAACTGCCCTAAGTACTTAGCGGATAAGAAGGCCGGCAAAACAAAAGGTATATGTGATATACATGTAATTGATGTGTACCTTACTAGTGCCCGTAGTAGCTCCTGGGTATTTGATACCGGTGCAGTTGCTCACATTTGTAACTCAAAGCAGGGGCTGCGGAATAAGCGGAAACTGGCAAAGGACGAGGTGACGATGCGCGTCGAGAATGGTCCCAAGGTCAATGTGGTCGCCGTCGGCACGCTACCTCTGCATCTCCCTTCAGGATTAGTTTTAAACCTTAATAATTGTTATTTAGTGCCAGCTTTGAGCATGAACATTGTATCGGGATCTCGTTTAATTCGAGATGGCTACTCTTTTAAATCTGAGAATAATGGTTGTTCCATTTTTATGAGAGATATGTTTTATGGTCATGCTCCTATGGTGAATGGTTTATTCTTTATGAATCTCGAACGTGATGCTACACATGTTCATAATGTGAGTACCAAAAGAAGTAAGGTTGATAATGATAGTCCCACGTACCTGTGGCACTGCCGCCTTGGTCACATAGAGGTCAAACGCATGAAGAAGCTCCATGCTGATGGACTTTTAGAGTCTCTTGATTATGAATCATTTGACACATGCGAACCATGCCTTATGGGTAAAATGACCAAGACTCCGTTCTCAGGAACAATGGAGCGAGCAAACGACTTATTGGAAATCATACATACTGATGTGTGCGGTCCAATGAGTGTTGAGGCTCGCGGTGGCTATTGTTATGTTCTCACCCTCACTGATGATTTAAGTAGGTATGGGTATATCTACTTAATGAAACACAAGTCTGAAACCTTTGAAAAGTTCAAGGAATTTCAGAGTGAGGTTGAAAATCAACGTGACAGGAAAATCAAGTTTCTACGATCAGATCGTGGAGGAGAATACTTGAGTCACGAGTTTGGCACACACTTAAGAAAATGTGGAATAGTTTCACAACTCACGCCGCCTGGAACACCTCAGCGTAATGGTGTGTCCGAACGTCGTAATCGCACTCTATTAGATATGGTGCGATCTATGATGTCTCTTACCGATTTACCGCTATCCTTTTGGGGCTATGCTTTAGAGACTGCTGCATTCACTTTAAATAGGGCACCGTCGAAATCCGTTGAGACGACACCGTATGAATTGTGGTTTGGGAAGAAACCTAAGCTGTCGTTTCTAAAAGTTTGGGGATGCGATGCTTATGTCAAGAAACTTCAACCTGAAAAGCTCGAACCCAAGTCGGAAAAATGCGTCTTCATAGGATACCCAAAAGAAACTATTGGGTACACCTTCTACCTCAGATCCGAAGGCAAGATCTTTGTTGCCAAGAATGGGTCCTTTCTGGAGAAAGAGTTTCTCTCGAAAGAAGTAAGTGGGAGGAAAGTAGAGCTTGATGAAGTATTACCTCTTGAACCGGAAAATGGCGCAACTCAAGAAAATGTTCCTGAGGTGCCTGCACCGACTAGAGAGGAAGTTAATGATCAAGATACTTCTGATCAAGCCCCTACTGAAATTCGAAGGTCCACAAGGACACGTTCCGCACCAGAGTGGTACGACAACCCTGTCTTGGAAATCATGCTGTTAGACAACGGTGAACCTTCGAACTATGAAGAAGCGATGGCGGGCCCGGATTCCGACAAATGGCTAGAAGCCATGAAATCCGAGATAGGATCCATGTATGAAAACAAAGTATGGACTTTGACTGACTTGCCCGTTGAGCGGCGAGCCATAGAAAATAAATGGATCTTTAAGAGGAAGACAGACGCGGATGGTAATGTGACCATCTATAAAGCTCGGCTTGTCGCTAAGGGTTATCGACAAGTTCAAGGGGTTGACTACGATGAGACTTTCTCACCGGTAGCGAAGCTGAAGTCCGTTCGAATCATGTTAGCAATTGCCGCATTCTATGATTACGAAATATGGCAAATGGACGTCAAAACGGCATTCCTTAATGGTTTCCTTAAGGAAGAATTGTATATGATGCAGCCGGAAGGTTTTGTCGATCCTGAGAATGCTGACAAAGTGTGCAAGCTCCAACGCTCGATTTATGGGCTGGTGCAAGCATCTCGGAGTTGGAACATTCGCTTTGATGAGATGATCAAAGCGTTTGGGTTTACACAGACTTATGGAGAAGCCTGCGTTTACAAGAAAGTGAGTGGGAGCTCTGTAGCATTTCTCATATTATATGTAGATGACATACTTTTGATGGGAAATGATATAGAACTCTTGGACAGCATCAAGGCCTACTTGAATAAAAGTTTTTCAATGAAGGACCTTGGAGAAGCTGCTTATATATTAGGCATCAAAATCTATAGAGATAGATCGAGACGCCTCATAGGTCTTTCACAAAGCACATACCTTGATAAAATATTGAAGAAGTTCAATATGGATCAATCCAAGAAGGGGTTCTTGCCTGTGTTACAAGGTATGAAATTGAGCTCAGCTCAATGTCCGACCACGGCAGAAGATATAGAAGAGATGAGCGTCATCCCCTATGCCTCAGCCATAGGTTCTATTATGTATGCCATGCTGTGTACCAGACCTGATGTTAACCTTGCCATCAGTTTGGTAGGAAGGTACCAAAGTAATCCCGGCAAGGAACACTGGACAGCGGTCAAGAATATCCTGAAGTACCTGAAAAGGACTAAGGAAATGTTTCTTGTTTATGGAGGTGACGAAGAGCTCGTCGTAAAGGGTTACGTCGACGCTAGCTTCGACACAGATCTGGATGACTCTAAGTCACAAACCGGATACGTGTATATTTTGAATGGTGGGGCAGTAAGCTGGTGCAGTTGCAAGCAAAGCGTCGTGGCGGGATCTACATGTGAAGCGGAGTACATGGCAGCCTCGGAGGCAGCACATGAAGCAATATGGGTGAAGGAGTTCATCACCGACCTAGGAGTCATACCCAATGCGTCGGGGCCGATCAAGCTCTTCTGTGACAACACTGGAGCTATTGCACTTGCCAAGGAGCCCAGGTTTCACAAGAAGACAAGGCACATCAAGCGTCGCTTCAACTCCATTCGTGAAAATGTTCAAGATGGAGACATAGAGATTTGTAAAGTACATACGGACCTGAATATACCAGATCCGTTGACTAAACCTCTCCCTAGAGCAAAACATGATCAACACCAGAATTCCATGGGTGTTCGATTCATCACAATGTAACTAGATTATTGACTCTAGTGCAAGTGGGAGACTGTTGGAAATATGCCCTAGAGGCAATAATAAAAGCATTATTATTATATTTCCTTGTTCATGATAATTGTCTTTATTCATGCTATAATTGTGTTATCCGGAAATCGTAATACATGTGTGAATAACAGACACCAACATGTCCCTAGTGAGCCTCTAGTTGACTAGCTCGTTGATCAACAGATAGTCATGGTTTCCTGACTATGGACACTGGATGTCATTGATAACGAGATCACATCATTGGGAGAATGATGTGATGGACAAGACCCAATCCTAAACATAGCACAAGATCGTATAGTCCGTTTGCTAGAGTTTTCCAATGTCAAAGTATCTTTTCCTTAGACCATGAGATCGTGTAACTCCCGGATACCGTAGCAGTGCTTTGGGTATGCCAAACGTCACAACATAACTGGGTGACTATAAAGGTAGACTATGGGTATCTCCGAAACTGTCTGTTGGGTGACATGGATCAAGACTGGGATTTGTCACTCCGTATGACGGAGAGGTATCACTGGGCCCACTCGGTAATGCATCATCATAATGAGCTCAGAGTGACCAAGTGTCTGGTCACGGGATCATGCATTACGGTACGAGTAAAGTGACTTGCCAGTAACGAGATTGAACGAGGTATTGGGACACCGACGATCGAATCTCGGGCAAGTAACATATCGATAGACAAAGGGAATAATGTACGGGATTGATTAAATCCTCGACATCGTGGTTCATCCGATGAAGATCATCGTGGAGCATGTGGGAGCCAACATGGGTATCCAGATCCCGCTGTTGGTTATTGACCGGAGAGTCGTCTCGGTCATGTCTGCTTGTCTCCCGAACCCGTAGGGTCTACACACTTAAGGTTCGGTGACGCTAGGGTTATGAAGATATGTATATGCAGAAACCCGAATGTTGTTCGGAGTCCCGGATGAGATCCCGGACGTCACGAGGAGTTCCGGAATGGTCCGTAGGTAAAGAATTATATATAGGAAGTGCTATTTCGGGCATCGGGACAAGTTTCGGGGTTATCGGTATTGTACGGGGACCACCGGAAGGGTCCCGGGGGTCCACCGGGTGGGGCCACCTGTCCCGGGGGGCCACATGGGCTGTAGGGGGTGCGCCTTGGCCTAGATGGGCCAAGGGAACCAGCCCCTATAGGCCCATGCGCCTAGGGTTTCCACCATGGAAGAGTCCATGTGGTGGAAGGCACCCCTAGGTGCCTTGGGGGGGAGGGAAACCTCCCCTTGGCCGCCGCCCCCGTTAGTAGATCTCATCTACTAGGGCCGGCGCCCCCCTGGCACCCCTATATATAGTGGGGGGGAGAGGAGGGATTTCACACCAGCCCCTGGCGCCTCCATCTCCCCCCGTTACGTCTCTCCCTCGTAGTCTCGGCGAAGCCCTGCTGCTGTGACGCCCTGCATCCACCACCACGCCGTCGTGCTGCTGGATCTTCATCAACCTCTCCTTCCCCCTTGCTGGATCAAGAAGGAGGAGACGTCTCCCGTCCCGTACGTGTGTTGAACGCGGAGGTGCCGTCTGTTCGGCGCTGGTCATCGGTGATTTGAATCACGTCGAGTACGACTACATCATCACCGTTCTTTTGAACGCTTCCGTGCGCGATCTACAAAGGTATGTAGATGCATCTAATCACTCGTTGCTAGATGAACTCCTAGATGATCTTGGTGAAACGAGCAGGAAAGTTTTTGTTTTCTGCAACGTTCCCCAACACATCGAGCTTAAACATATCGCAAACGTAAAAACAATATAACGGGATTAATATATATTGCGCACGTGCGATATGTTTGTCACAAGGCGCAAAAAATAATTAAAAAGGGGATGCAACACGAGGACTTCCCAAGAGGTCACCCATCCTAGTACTACTCTCGCCCAAGCACGCTTCACTTCGGAGTTCTGATGGGATCCGGTGCTTTAGTGCTGGTATGATCGCATCCGACATATTTCCCCTTCTTCGTCCCTTATGCTTGCCACTCCCATGTCCTCCCCAAAGACGATTCTACATTCTCACTACCATTACAATCGTTCCCTAACAATGGATAATGTCCTATACTACTTACTCTCCCGCTCAATCACGGAGACGAGTTTTCCACGGTTTCCACCCCTCCCTCCATACCGCAGCAACACGAGTTTTTTCCACCCCTTGCAGAACGCGCTCTTCGCGCCACAAAGCCGCCCCAAGACGCGCGAGCAATGAGCATCGAGCTTAAACATATCGCAAACGTCAAAAATAATATAACGGGATTAATATATATCGCGCATGTGCGATATGTTTGTCACAAGGCGTAAAAATAATTAAAAAGGGAATGCAACACGAGGACTTCCCAGGAGGTCACCCATCCTGGTACTACTCTCGCCCAAGCACGCTTAACTTCGGAGTTCTGGTGGGATCCGTTGCTTTACTGCTGGTATGATTGCATCCGAGATGTTTCCCCGTCTTCGTCCCTTATGCTTGCCACTCCCAGGTCCGCTCCAAAGACGATTATGCATTCTCACTACCATTACAACCGTTCCCTAACAATGGATAATGTCCTATACTACTTACTCTCCCGCTCAATCACGGAGACGAGTTTTCCACGGTTTCCACCCCTCCCTCCATACCGCAGCAACACGAGTTTTTTCCACCTCTTTCAGAATGCGCTCTTCGCGCCACAAAGCCGCCCCAAGACGCGCGAGCAATGAGCATCGAGCTTAAACATATCGCAAACGTCAAAAATAATATAACGAGATTAATATATATCGCGCACGTGCGATATGTTTGTCACAAGGCGCAAAAAATAATTAAAAAGGGAATGCAACACGAGGACTTCCTAGGAGGTCACCCATCCTAGTACTACTCTCGCCCAAGCACGCTTAACTTCAAAGTTCTGATGGGATCCGGTGCTTTAGTGCTGGTATGATCCCATCCGACATGTTTCCCCGTCTTCGTCCCTTATGCTTGCCACTCCCAGGTCCGCTCCAAGGATGATTCTACATTCTCACTACCATTACAACCGTTCCCTAACAATGGATAATATCCTATACTACTTACTCTCCCGCTCAATCACGGAGACGAGTTTTCCACGGTTTCCACCCCTCCCTCCATACCGCAGCAACACAAATTTTTTCCACCCCTTTCAGAACGCGCTCTTCGCGCCACAAAGCCGCCCCAAGACGCGCGGGCAATGAGCATCGAGCTTAAACATATCGCAAACGTCAAAAACAATATAACGGGATTAATATATATCGCGCACGTGTGATATGTTTGTCACAAGGCGCAAAAAATAATTAAAAAGGGAATGCAACACGAGGACTTCCCAAGAGGTCACCCATCCTAGTACTACTCTCTCCCAAGCACGCTTAACTACGGAGTTTTGATGGGATCCGGTGCTTTAGTGCTGGTATGATCACATCTGACATGTTTCCCCGTTTTCGTCCCTTATGCTTGCCACTCCCAGGTCCGCTCCAAAGACGATTCTACATTCTCACTACCATTACAACCGTTCCCTAACAATGGATAATGTCCTATACTACTTACTCTCGCGCTCAATCACGGAGACGGGTTTTCCACGGTTTCCACCCCTACCTCCATACCGCAGCAACACGAGTTTTTTCCACCCCTTTCAGAACACGCTCTTCGCGCCACAAAGCCGCCTCAAGACGCGCGAGAAATGAGCATCGAGCTTAAACATATCGCAAACGTCAAAAATAATATAACGGGATTAATATATATCGCGCATGTGCGATATGTTTGTCACAAGGCGCAAAAAATTATTAAAAAGGGAATGCAACACGAGGACTTCCCAGGAGGTCACCCATGCTAGTACTACTCTCGCCCAAGCACGCTTAACTTCGGAGTTCTGATGGGATCCAGTGCTTTAGTGCTGGTATGATCGCATCCGACATGTTTCCCCGTCTTCGTCCCTTATGCTTGCCATTCCCAGGTCCGCTCCAAAGACGATTCTACATTCTCACTACCATTACAACCGTTACCTAACAATGGATAATGTCTTATACTACTTACTCTCCCGCTCAATCACGGAGACGAGTTTTCCACGGTTTCCACCCCTCCCTCCATACCGCAGCAACACGAGTTTTTTCCACCCCTTTCAGAACGCACTCTTCGCGCCACAAAGCCACCCAAGACGCGCGAGCAATGAGCATCGAGCTTAAACATATCGCAAACGTCAAAAATAATATAACGGGATTAATATATATCGCGCACGTGCGATATGTTTGTCACAAGGCGCAAAAAATAATTAAAAAGGGAATGCAAGACGAGGACTTCCCAGGAGGTCACCCATCCTAGTAGTACTCTCGCCCAAGCACGCTTAGCTTCGGAGTTCTGATGGGATCCGGTGCTTTAGTGCTGGTATGATCGCATCCGACATGTTTCCCCGTCTTCGTCCCTTATACTTGCCACTCCTAGGTCCGCTCCAAAGACGATTCTACATTCTCACTACCATTACAACCGTTCCCTAACAATGGATAATGTCCTATACTACTTACTCTCCCGCTCAATCACGGAGACGAGTTTTCCACGGTTTCCACCCCTCCCTCCATAACGCAGCAACACGAGTTTTTTCACCCCTTTCAGAACGCGCTCTTCGTGCCACAAAGCCGCCCCAAGACGCGCGAGCAATGAGCATCGAGCTTAAACATATCGCAAACGTCAAAAATAATATAACGGGATTAATATATATCGCACACGTGCGATATGTTTGTCACAAGGCGCAAAAAAGAATTAAAAAGGGAATGCAACATGAGGACTTCCCAGGAGGTCACCCATGCTAGTACTACTCTCGCCCAAGCACGCTTAACTTCGGAGTTCTGATGGGATCCGGTGCTTTAGTGCTGGTATGATCGCATCCGACATGTTTCCCCGTCTTCGTCCCTTATGCTTGCCATTCCCAGGTCCGCTCCAAAGACGATTCTACATTCTCACTACCATTACAACCGTTACCTAACAATGGATAATGTCCTATACTACTTACTCTCCCGCTCAATCACGGAGACGATTTTTCCACGGTTTCCACCCCTCCCTCCATACCGCAGCAACACGAGTTTTTTCCACCCCTTTCAGAACGCACTCTTCGCGCCACAAAGCCACCCAAGACGCGCGAGCAATGAGCATCGAGCTTAAACATATCGCAAACATCAAAAATAATATAACGGGATTAATATATATCGCGCACGTGCGATATGTTTGTCCCAAGGCGCAAAAAATAATTAAAAAGGGAATGCAACACGAGGACTTCCCAGGAGGTCACCCATCCTAGTACTACTCTCGCCCAAGCACGCTTAGCTTCGGAGTTCTGATGGGATCCGGTGCTTTAGTGCTGGTATGATCGCATCCGACATGTTTCCCCATCTTCGTCCCTTATGCTTGCCACTCCCAGGTCCGCTCCAAAGACGATTCTACATTCTCACTACCATTACAACCCTTCCCTAACAATGGATAATGTCCTATACTACTTACTCTCCCGCTCAATCACGGAGACGAGTTTTCCAC
>NC_057807.1:84508541-84513479 GCF_018294505.1 Triticum aestivum
CGGTTTCCACCCCTAAAAGGGAATGCAACACGAGGACTTCCCAGGAGGTCACCCATCCTAGTACTACTCTCGCCCAAGCACGCTTAACTTTGGAGTTCTGATGGGATCCGATGCTTTAGAGCTGGTATGATCGCATCCGACATGTTTCCCCGTCTTCGTCCCTTATGCTTGTTACTCCCAGGTCCGCTCCAAAGACGATTCTACATTCTCACTACCATTACAACCGTTCCCTAACAATGGATAATGTCCTATACTACTTACTCTCCCGCTCAATCACGGAGACGAGTTTTCCACGGTTTCCACCCCTCCCTCCATACCGCAGCAACACGAGTTTTTTCCACCCCTTTTAGAACGCGCTCTTTGCGCCACAAAGCCGCCATAGGACGCGCGAGCAATGAGCATCGAGCTTAAACATATCGCAAACGTCAAAAATAATATAACGGGATTAATATATATTACGCATGTGCGATATGTTTGTCACAAGGCGCAAAAAATAATTAAAAAGGGAATGCAACATGGGGATTTCCCAGGAGGTCACCCATCCTAGTACTGCTCTCGCCCAAGCACTCTTAACTTTGGAGTTCTGATGGGATCCGGTGCTTTAGTGCTGGTATGATCGCATCCGACATGTTTCCCCGTCTTCGTGCCGTATGCTTGCCACTCTCAGGTCCGCTCCAAAGACGATTCTACATTCTCACTACCATTACAACCGTTCCCTAACAATGGACAATGTCCTATACTACTTACTCTCCCGCTCAATCACGGAGATGAGTTTTCCACGGTTTCCACCCCTCCCTCCATACCGCAGCAACACGAGTTTTTTCCACCCCTTTCAGAACGCGCTCTTCGCGCCACAAAGCCGCCCCAAGACGCGTGAGCAATGAGCATCGAGCTTAAACATATCGCAAACGTCAAAAATAATATAACGGGATTAATATATATCGCGCACGCGCGATATGTTTGTCACAAGGCGCAACAAATAATTAAAAAGGAAATGCAACACGAGGACTTCCCAAGAGGTCACCCATCCTAGTACTACTCTCGCCCAAGCACGCTTAACTTCGGAGTTTTGATGGGATCCAGTGCTTTAGTGCTTGTATGATCGCATCCGACATGTTTCCCCGTCTTCGTCCCTTATGCTTGCCATTCCCAGGTCCGCTCCAAAGACGATTCTACATTCTCACTACCATTACAACCGTTACCTAACAATGGATAATGTCCTATACTACTTACTCTCCCGCTCAATCACGGAGACGAGTTTTCCACGGTTTCCACCCCTCCCTCCATACTGCAGCAACACGAGTTTTTCCACCCCTTTCAGAACGCGCTCTTCGCGCCACAAAGCCACCCCAAGACGCGCGGGCAATGAGCATTGAGCTTAAACATATCGCAAACGTCAAAAATAATATAACGGGATTAATATATATCGCGCACGTGAGATATGTTTGTCACAAGGCGCAAAAAATAATTAAAAAGGGAATGCAACACGAGGACTTCCCAGGAGGTCACCCATCCTAGTACTACTCTCGCCCAAGCACGCTTAGCTTCGGAGTTCTGATGGGATCCGGTGCTTTAGTGCTGGTATGATCGCATCCGACATGTTTCCCCATCTTCGTCCCTTATGCTTGCCACTCCCAGGTCCGCTCCAATATGATTCTACATTCTCACTACCATTACAACCGTTCCCTAACAATGGATAATGTCCTATACTACTTACTCTCCCGCTCAATCACGGAGACGAGTTTTCCACGGTTTCCACCCCTCCCTCCATACCGCAGCAACACGAGTTTTTTCCACCTCTTTCAAAACGCGCTCTTCGTGCCACAAAGCCGCCCCAAGACGAGCGAGCAATGAGCATCGAGCTTAAACATATCGCAAATGTCAAAAATAATATAACGGGATTAATATATATCGCGCACGTGCGATATGTTTGTCACAAGGCGCAAAAAATAATTAAAAAGGGAATGCAACATGAGGACTTCCTAGGAGGTCACCCATGCTAGTACTACTCTCGCCCAAGCACGCTTAACTTCGGAGTTCTGATGGGATCCGGTGCTTTAGTGCTGGTATGATCACATCCGACATGTTTCCCCGTCTTTGTCCCTTATGCTTGCAACTCCCAGGTCCGCTCCAAAGACGATTCTACATTCTCACTACCATTACAACTGTTCCCTAACAATGGATAATGTCCTATACTACTTACTCTCACGCTCAATCACAGAGACGGGTTTTCCATGGTTTCCACCCCTCCCTCCATACCGCAGCAACACGAGTTTTTTCCACTCCTTTCAGAACGCGCTCTTCGCGCCACAAAGCCGCCCCAAGACGCGCGAGCAATGAGCATCGAGCTTAAACATGTCGCAAACGTCAAAAATAATATAACGGGATTAATATATATCGCGCATGTGCGATATGTTTGTCACAAGGCGCAAAAAATAATTAAAAAGGGAATGCAACACGAGGACTTCCCAGGAGGTCACCCATCCTAGTACTACTCTCGCCCAAGCACGCTTAACTTCGGAGTTCTGATGGGATCCGGTGCTTTAGTGCTGGTATGATCGCGTCCGACATGTTTCCCCGTCTTCGTCCCTTATGTGTGCCACTCTCAGGTCCGCTCCAAAGACGATTCTACATTCTCACTACCATTACAACCGTTCCCTAACAATGGATAATGTCATATACTACTTATTCTCCCGCTCAATCACGGAGACGAGTTTTCCACGGTTTCCACCCCTCCCTCCATACCGCAGCAACATGAGTTTTTTCCACCCCTTTCAGAACGCGCTCTTCGCGCCACAAAGCCGCCCCAAGACGCGCGAGCAATGAGCATCGAGCTTAAACATATCGCAAACGTCAAAAATAATATAACGGGATTAATATATAGCGCGCACGTGCGATATGTTTGTCACAAGGCGCAAAAAATAATTAAAAAGGGAATGCAACACGAGGACTTCCCAGGAGGTCACCCATCCTAGTACTACTCTCACCCAAGCACGCTTAACTTCGGAGTTCTGATGGGATCCGGTGCTTTAGTGCTGGTATGATCGCGTCCGACATGTTTCCCCGTCTTCGTCCCTTATGCTTGCCACTCTCAGGTCCGCTCCAAAGACGATTCTACATTCTCACTACCATTACAACCGTTCCCTAACAATGGATAATGTCCTATACTACTTATTCTCCCGCTCAATCACGGAGACGAGTTTTCCACGGTTTCCACCCCTCCCTCCATACCGCAGCAACACGAGTTTTTTCCACCCCTTTCAGAACGCGCTCTTCGCGCCACAAAGCCGCCCCAAGACGCGCGAGCAATGAGCATCGAGCTTAAACATATCGCAAACGTCAAAAATAATATAACGGGATTAATATATATCGCGCACGTGCGATATGTTTGTCATAAGGCGCAAAAAATAATTAAAAAGGGAATGCAACACGAGGACTTCCCAGGAGGTCACCCATCCTAGTACTACTCTCGCCCAAGCACGCTTAGCTTCGGAGTTCCGATGGGATCCGGTGCTTTAGTGCTGGTATGATCGCATCCGACATGTTTCCCCATCTTCGTCCCTTATGCTTGCCACTCCCAGGTCCGCTCCAAAGACGATTCTACATTCTCACTACCATTACAACCGTTCCCTAACAATGGATACTGTCCTATACTACTTACTCTCCCGCTCAATCACGGAGACGAGTTTTCCACGGTTTCCACCCCTCCCTCCATACCGCAGCAACACGAGTTTTTTCCACCTCTTTCAAAACGCGCTCTTCGTGCCACAAAGCCGCCCCAAGACGCGCGAGCAATGAGCATCGAGCTTAAACATATCGCAAATGTCAAAAATAATATAACGGGATTAATATATATCGCGCACGTGCGATATGTTTGTCACAAGGCGCAAAAAATAATTAAAAAGGGAATGCAACATGAGGACTTCCCAGGAGGTCACCCATGCTAGTACTACTCTCGCCCAAGCACGCTTAACTTCGGAGTTCTGATGGGATCCGGTGCTTTAGTGCTGGTATGATCACATCCGACATGTTTCCCCGTCTTTGTCCCTTATGCTTGCAACTCCCAGGTCCGCTCCAAAGACGATTCTACATTCTCACTACCATTACAACTCTTCCCTAACAATGGATAATGTCCTATACTACTTACTCTCACGCTCAATCACGGAGACGGGTTTTCCATGGTTTCCACCCCTCCCTCCATACCGCAGCAACACGAGTTTTTTCCACTCCTTTCAGAACGCGCTCTTCGCGCCACAAAGCCGCCCCAAGACGCGCGAGCAATGAGCATCGAGCTTAAACATGTCGCAAACGTCAAAAATAATATAACGGGATTAATATATATCGCGCATGTGCGATATGTTTGTCACAAGGCGCAAAAAATAATTAAAAAGGGAATGCAACACGAGGACTTCCCAGGAGGTCACCCATCCTAGTACTACTCTCGCCCAAGCACGCTTAACTTCGGAGTTCTGATGGGATCCGGTGCTTTAGTGCTGGTATGATCGCGTCCGACATGTTTCCCCGTCTTCGTCCCTTATGCTTGCCACTCTCAGGTCCGCTCCAAAGACGATTCTACATTCTCACTACCATTACAACCGTTCCCTAACAATGGATAATGTCCTATACTACTTATTCTCCCGCTCAATCACGGAGACGAGTTTTCCACGGTTTCCACCCCTCCCTCCATACCGCAGCAACACGAGTTTTTTCCACCCCTTTCAGAACGCGCTCTTCGCGCCACAAAGCCGCCCCAAGACGCGCGAGCAATGAGCATCGAGCTTAAACATATCGCAAACGTCAAAAATAATATAACGGGATTAATATATATCGCGCACGTGCGATATGTTTGTCATAAGGCGCAAAAAATAATTAAAAAGGGAATGCAACACGAGGACTTCCCAGGAGGTCACCCATCCTAGTACTACTCTCGCCCAAGCA
>NC_057807.1:84513489-84514054 GCF_018294505.1 Triticum aestivum
TGCTTTAGTGCTGGTATGATCGCATCCGACATGTTTCCCCGTCTTCGTCCCTTATGCTTGCCACTCCCAGGTCCGCTCCAAAGACGATTCTACATTCTCACTACCATTACAACCGTTCCCTAACAATGGATAATGTCCTATACTACTTACTCTCCCGCTCAATCACGGAGACGAGTTTTCCACGGTTTCCACCCCTCCCTCCATACCGCAGCAACACGAGTTTTTTCCACCCCTTTCAGAACGCGCTCTTCGCGCCACAAAGCCGCCCCACGACGCGCGAGCAATGAGCATCGAGCTTAAACATATCGCAAACGTCAAACATAATATAACGGGATTAATATATATCGCGCACGTGCGACATGTTTGTCACAAGGCGCAAAAAATAATTATAAAAGGAATGCAACACGAGGACTTCCCAGGAGGTCACCCATCCTAGTACTACTCTCGCCCAAGCACGCTTAACTTCGGAGTTCTGATGGGATCCGGTGCTTTAGTGCTGGTATGATCGCATCCGACATGTTTCCCCGTCTTCGTCCCTTATGCTTGCCACTCCCAGGTCCGCTCC
>NC_057807.1:84514064-84526007 GCF_018294505.1 Triticum aestivum
CCCAAGCACGCTTAACTTCGGAGTTCTGATGGGATCCGGTGCTTTAGTGCTGGTATGATCGCATCCGACATGTTTCCCCGTCTTCGTCCCTTATGCTTGCCACTCCCAGGTCCGCTCCAAAGACGATTCTACATTCTCACTACCATTACAACCGTTCCCTAACAATGGATAATGTCCTATACTACTTACTCTCCCGCTCAATCACGGAGACGAGTTTTCCACGGTTTCCACCCCTCCCTCCATACCGCAGCAACACGAGTTTTTTCCACCCCTTTCAGAACGCGCTCTTCGCGCCACAAAGCCGCCCCAAGACGCGCGAGCAATGAGCATCGAGCTTAAACATATCGCAAACGTCAAAAATAATATAACGGGATTAATATATATCGCGCACGTGCGATATGTTTGTCATAAGGCGCAAAAAATAATTAAAAAGGGAATGCAACACGAGGACTTCCCAGGAGGTCACCCATCCTAGTACTACTCTCGCCCAAGCATGCTTAACTTCGGAGTTCTGATGGGATCCGGTGCTTTAGTGCTGGTATGATCGCGTCCGACATGTTTCCCCGTCTTCGTCCCTTATGCTTGCCACTCTCAGGTCCGCTCCAAAGACGATTCTACATTCTTACCACCATTACAACCGTTCCATAACAATGGATAATGTCCTATACTACTTACTCTCCCGCTCAATCACGGAGACGAGTTTTCCACGGTGTCCACCCCTCCCTCCATACCGCAGGAACACGAGTTTTTTCCACCTCTTTCAGAACGCGCTCTTCGCGCCACAAAGCCGCCCCAAGACGCGCGAGCAATGAGCATCGAGCTTAAACATATCGCAAACGTCAAAACTAATATAACGAGATTAATATATATCGCGCGCGTGCGATATGTTTGTCACAAGGCGCAAAAAATAATTAAAAAGAGAATGCAACACGAGGACTTCCCAGGAGGTCACCCATCCTAGTACTAATCTCACCCAAGCACGCTTAACTTCGGAGTTCTGATGGGATCCGGTGCTTTAGTGCTGGTATGATCGCATCCGACATGTTTCCCCGTCTTCGTCCCTTATGCTTGCCACTCCCAGGTCCGCTCCAAAGACGATTCTACATTCTCACTACCATTACAACCCATCCCTAACAATGGATAATGTCCTATACTACTTACTCTCCCGCTCAATCACCGAGACGAGTTTTCCACGGTTTCCACCCCTCCCTCCATACCGAAGCAACACGAGTTTTTTCCACCCCTTTCAGAACGCGCTCTTCGCGCCACAAAGCCGCCCCAAGACGCGCGAGCAATGAGCATCGAGCTTAAACATATCGCAAACGTCAAAAATAATATAACGGGATTAATATATATCGCGCATGTGCGATATGTTTGTCACAAGGCGCAAAAAATAATTAAAAAGGGAATGCAACACGAGCACTTCCTAGGAGGTCACCCATCCTAGTACTACTCTCGCCCAAGCACGCTTAACTTCGGAGTTATGACGGGATCCGGTGCTTTAGTGCTAGTATGATCGCATCCGACATGTTTCCCCGTCTTCGTCCCTTATGCGTGCCACTCTCAGGTCCGCTCCAAAGACGATTCTACATTCTCACTACCATTACAACCGTTCCCTAACAATGGATAATGTCCTATACTACTTACTCTCCCACTCAATCACGGAGACGAGTTTTCCACGGTTTCCACCCCTCCCTCCATACCGCAGCAACACGAGTTTTTTCCACCCCTTTCAGAACGCGCTCTTCGCGCCACAAAGCCGCCCCAAGACGCGCGAGCAATAAGCATCGAGCTTAAACATATCGCAAACTTCAAAAATAATATAATCGGATTAATATATATCGCGCACGTGCGATCTGTTTGTCACAAGGCGCAAAAAATAATTAAAAAGGGAATGCAACACGAGGACTTCCCAGGAGGTCACCCATCCTAGTACTACTCTTGCCCAAGCACGCTTAACTTCGGAGTTCTGATGGGATCCGGTGCTTTAGTGTTGATATGATCGCATCCGACATGTTTCCCCGTCTTCGTCCCTTATGCTTGCCACTCCCAGGTCCGCTCCAAAGACGATTCTACATTCTCACGACCATTACAACCGTTCCATAACAATGGATAATGTCCTATACTACTTACTCTCCCGCTCAATCACGGAGACGAGTTTTCCACGGTTTCCACCCCTCCCTCCATACCGCAGCAACACGAGTTTTTTCCACCTCTTTCAGAACGCGCTCTTCGCGCCACAAAGCCACCCCAAGACGCGCGAGCAATGAGCATCGAGCTTAAACATATCGCAAACGTCAAAACTAATATAACGAGATTAATATATATCGCGCGCGTGCGATATGTTTGTCACAAGGCGCAAAAAATAATTAAAAAGGGAATGCAACACGAGGACTTCCCAGGAGGTCACCCATCCTAGTACTACTCTCGCCCAAGCACGCTTAACTTCGGAGTTCTGATGTGATCCGGTGCTTTAGTGCTGGTATGATCGCTTCCGACATGTTTCCCCGTCTTCGTCCCTTATGCTTGCCACTCCCAGGTCCGCTCCAAAGACGATTCTACATTCTCACTACCATTACAACCATTCCCTAACAATGGATAATGTCCTATACTACTTACTCTCCCGCTCAATCACGGAGACGAGTTTTCCACGGTTTCCACCCCTCCCTCCATACCACAGCAACACGAGTTTTTTCCACCCCTTTCGGAACGCACTCTTCGCGCCACAAAGCCGCCCCAAGACGCGCGAGCAATGAGCATCGAGCTTAAACATATCGCAAACGTCAAAAATAATATAACGGGATTAATATATGTCGCGCACGTGCGATATGTTTGTCACAAGGCGCAAAAAATAATTAAAAAGGGAACTTTGCAGTTCTGATGGGATCCAGTGCTGGTATGATCACATCCAACATGTTTCCCCGTCTTCGTCCCTTATGCTTGCCACTCCCAGGTCCGCTCCAAAGACGATTCTACATTCTCACTACCATTACAACCGTTCCCTAAGAATGGATAATGTTCTATACTACTTACTCTCCTGCTCAATCACGGAGACGAGTTTTCCACGGTTTCCACCCCTGCCTCCATACCGCAGCAACACGAGTTTTTTCCACCCCTTTCAGAATGCGCTCTTCGCGCCACAAAGCCACCTCAAGACGCGCGCGCAACGAGCATCGAGCTTAAACATATCGCAAACGTCAAACATAATATAACGAGATTAATATATATCGCGCACGTGCGACATGTTTGTCACAAGGCGCAAAAAATAATTATAAAAGGAATGCAACACGAGGACTTCCCAGGAGGTCACTCATCCTAGTACTACTCTCGCCCAAGCACGCTTAACTTCGGAGTTTTGATGGGATCCGGTGCTTTAGTGCTGGTATGATCGCATCCGACATGTTTCCCCGTCTTCGTCCCTTATGCTTGCCACTCCCAGGTCCGCTCCAAAGACGATTCTACATTCTCACTACCATTACAACCGTTCCCTAACAATGGATAATGTCCTATACTACTTACTCTCCCGCTCAATCACGGAGACGAGTTTTCCACGGTGTCCACCCCCTCCCTCTATACCGCAGCAACACGAGTTTTTTCCACCCCTTTCAGAACGCGCTCTTCGCGCCACAAAGCCGCCCCAAGACGCGCGAGCAATGAGCATCGAGCTTAAACATATCGCAAACGTCAAAAATAATATAACGGGATTAATATATATCGCGCACGTGCGATATGTTTGTCACAAGGCGCGAAAAATAATTAAAAAGGGAATGCAACACGTGGACTTCCCAGGAGGTCACCCATCCTAGTACTACTCTCGCCCAAGCACGCTTAACTTCGGAGTTCCGATGGGATCCGGTGCTTTAGTGCTGGTATGATCACATCCAACATGTTTCCCCGTCTTCGTCCCTTATGCTCGCCACTCCCAGGTCCGCTCCAAAGACGATTCTACATTCTCACTACCATTACAACCGTTCCCTAACAATGGATAATGTTCTATACTACTTACTCTCCTGCTCAATCACAGAGACGAGTTTTCCACGGTTTCCACCCGTCCCTCCATACCGCAGCAACACGAGTTTTTGCCACCCCTTTCAGAACGCGCTCTTCGCGCCACAAAGCCACCCCAAGACGCGCGAGCAATGAGCATCGAGCTTAAACATATCGCAAACATCAAAAATAATATAACGAGATTAATATATATCGCGCACGTGAGATATGTTTGTCACAAGGCGCAAAAAATAATTAAAAAGGAAATGCAACACGAGGACTTCCCAGGACGTCACCCATCCTAGTACTACTCCTGCCCAAGCACACTTAACTTCGGAGTTCTGATGGGATCCGGTGCTTTAGTGCTGGTATGATCGCATCCGACATGTTTCCCCGTCTTCGTCCCTTATGCTTGCCACTCCCAGGTCCGCTCCAAAGACGATTCTACATTCTCACTACCATTACAACCATTCCCTAACAATGGATAATGTCCTATACTACTTACTCTCCCGCTCAATCATGGAGACGAGTTTTCCACGGTTTCCACCCCTCCCTCTATACCGCAGCAACACGAGTTTTTTCCACCCCTTTCAGAACGCGCTCTTCGCGCCACAAAGCCGCCCCAAGACGCGCGAGCAATGAGCATCGAGCTTAAACATATCGCAAACGTCAAAAATAATATAACGGGATTAATATATATCGCGTACATGCGATATGTTTTCACAAGGCGCAAAAAAAAATTAAAAAGGGAATGCAACACGAGGACTTCCCAGGAGGTCACCCATCCTAGTACTACTCTCGCCCAAGCACGCTTAGCTTCGGAGTTCTGATGGGATCCGGTGCTTTAGTGCTGGTATGTTCGCATCCGACATGTTTCCCCGTATTCGTCCCTTATGCTTGCCATTCCCAGGTCCGCTCCAAAGACGATTCTACATTCTCACTACCATTACAACCGTTACCTAACAATGGATAATGTCCTATACTACTTACTCTCCCGCTCAATCACGGAGACGAGTTTTCCACGGTTTCCACCCATCCCTCCATAACGCAGCAACACGAGTTTTTTCCACCCCTTTCAAAACGCGCTCTTCGCGCCACAAAGCCACCCCAAGACGCGCGAGCAATGAGCATCGAGCTTAAACATATCGCAAACGTCAAAAATAATATAACGGGATTAATATATATCGCGCATGTGCGATATGTTTGTCACAAGGCGCAAAAAATAATTAAAAAGGGAATGCAACACGAGGACTTCCTAGGAGGTCACCCATCCTAGTACTACTCTCGCCCATGCACGCTTAGCTTCGGAGTTCTGATGGGATCCGGTGCTTTAGTGCTGGTATGATCGCATCCGACATGTTTCCCCGTCTTCGTCCCTTATGCTTGCCATTCCCAGGTCCGCTCCAAAGACGATTCTACATTCTCACTACCATTACAACCGTTACCTAACAATGGATAATGTCCTATACTACTTACTCTCCCGCTCAATCACGGAGACGAGTTTTCCACGGTTTCCACCCATCCCTCCATACCGCAGCAACACGAGTTTTTTCCACCCCTTTCAGAATGCGCTCTTCGCGCCAGAAAGCCGCCCCAAGACGCGCGAGCAATGAGCATCGAGCTTAAATATATCGCAAACGTCAAAAATAATATAACGGGATTAATATATATCGCGCACGTGCGATATGTTTGTCACAAGGCGCAAAAAATAATTAAAAAGGGAATGCAACACGAGGACTTCCCAGGAGGTCACCCATCCTAGTACTACTCTCGCCCAAGCACGCTTAGCTTCAGAGTTCTGATGGGATCTGGTGCTTTAGTGCTGGTATGATCGCATCCGACATGTTTCCCCGTCTTCGTCCCTTATGCTTGCCACTCCCAGGTCCGCTCCAAAGACGATTCTACATACTCACTACCATTACAACCGTTCCCTAACAATGGATAATGTCCTATACTACTTACTCTCCCGCTCAATCACGGAGACGAGTTTTCCACGGTTTCCACCCCTCCCTCCATACCGAAGCAACACGAGTTTTTTCCACCCCTTTCAGAACGCGCTCTTCGCGCCACAAAGCCGCCCTAAGACGCGCGAGCAATGAGCATCGAGCTTAAACATATCGCAAACGTCAAAAATAATATAACGGGATTAATATATATCGCGCACGTGCGATATGTTTGTCACAAGGCGTCTCCCGCTCAATCACGGAGACGAGTTTTCCACGGTTTCCACCCCTCCCTCCATACCGAAGCAACACGAGTTTTTTCCACCCCTTTCAGAACGCGCTCTTCGCGCCACAAAGCCGCCCTAAGACGCGCGAGCAATGAGCATGTAGCTTAAACATATCGCAAACGTCAAAAATAATATAACGGGATTAATATATATCGCGCACATGCGATATGTTTGTCACAAGGCGCAAAAAAAAATTAAAAAGGGAATGCAACACGAGGACTTCCCAGGAGGTCACCCATCCTAGTACTACTCTCGCCCAAGCACGCTTAGCTTCGGAGTTCTGATGGGATCCGGTGCTTTAGTGCTGGTATGTTCGCATCCGACATGTTTCCCCGTATTCGTCCCTTATGCTTGCCATTCCCAGGTCCGCTCCAAAGACGATTCTACATTCTCACTACCATTACAACCGTTACCTAACAATGGATAATGTCCTATACTACTTACTCTCCCGCTCAATCACAGAGACGAGTTTTCCACGGTTTCCACCCATCCCTCCATAACGCAGCAACACGAGTTTTTTCCACCCCTTTCAAAACGCGCTCTTCGCGCCACAAAGCCACCCCAAGACGCGCGAGCAATGAGCATCGAGCTTAAACATATCGCAAACGTCAAAAATAATGTAACGGGATTAATATATATCGCGCATGTGCGATATGTTTGTCACAAGGCGCAAAAAATAATTAAAAAGGGAATGCAACACGAGGACTTCCTAGGAGGTCACCCATCCTAGTACTACTCTCGCCCATGCACGCTTAGCTTCGGAGTTCTGATGGGATCCGGTGCTTTAGTGCTGGTATGATCGCATCCGACATGTTTCCCCGTCTTCGTCCCTTATGCTTGCCATTCCCAGGTCCGCTCCAAAGACGATTCTACATTCTCACTACCATTACAACCGTTACCTAACAATGGATAATGTCCTATACTACTTACTCTCCCGCTCAATCACGGAGACGAGTTTTCCACGGTTTCCACCCATCCCTCCATACCGCAGCAACACGAGTTTTTTCCACCCCTTTCAGAACGCGCTCTTCGCGCCAGAAAGCCGCCCCAAGACGCGCGAGCAATGAGCATCGAGCTTAAACATATCGCAAACGTCAAAAATAATATAACGGGATTAATATATTTCGCGCACGTGCGATATGTTTGTCATAAGGCGCAAAAAATAATTAAAAAGGGAATGCAACACGAGGACTTCCCAGGAGGTCACCCATCCTAGTACTACTCTCGCCCAAGCACGCTTAGCTTCAGAGTTCTGATGGGATCTGGTGCTTTAGTGCTGGTATGATCGCATCCGACATGTTTCCCCGTCTTCGTCCCTTATGCTTGCCACTCCCAGGTCCGCTCCAAAGACGATTCTACATACTCACTACCATTACAACCGTTCCCTAACAATGGATAATGTCCTATACTACTTACTCTCCCGCTCAATCACGGAGACGAGTTTTCCACGGTTTCCACCCCTCCCTCCATACCGAAGCAACACGAGTTTTTCCACCCCTTTCAGAACGTGCTCTTCGCGCCACAAAGCCGCCCTAAGACGCGCGAGCAATGAGCATCGAGCTTAAACATATCGCGAACGTCAAAAATAATATAACGGGATTAATATATATCGCGCACGTGCGATATGTTTGTCACAAGGCGTCTCCCGCTCAATCACGGAGACGAGTTTTCCACGGTTTCCACCCCTCCCTCCATACCGAAGCAACACGAGTTTTTTCCACCCCTTTCAGAACGCGCTCTTCACGCCACAAAGCCGCCCTAAGATGCGCGAGCAATGAGCATCGAGCTTAAACATATCGCAAACGTCAAAAATAATATAACGGGATTAATATATATCGCGCACGTGCGATATGTTTGTCACAAGGCGCAAAAAATAATTAAAAAGGGAATGCAACACGAGGACTTCCCAGGAGGTCACCCATCCTAGTACTACTCTCGCCCAAGCACGCTTAACTTCAGAGTTCTTATGGGATACGATGCTTTAGTGCTGGTATGATCGCATCCGACATGTTTCCCCGTCTTCGTCCCTTATGCTTGCCACTCCCAGGTCCGCTCCAAAGACGATTCTACACTCTCACTACCATTACAACCGTTCCCTAACAATGGATAATGTCCTATACTACTTACTCTCCCGCTCAATCACGGAGACGAGTTTTTCCACGGCTTCCACCCCTCCCTCCATACCGCAGCAACACAAGTTTTTTCCACCCCTTCCAGAACGCGCTCTTCGCGCCACAAAGCCGCCCCAAGACGCGCGAGGAATGAGCATCGAGCTTAAACATATCGCAAACGTCAAAAATAATATAACGGGATTAATATATATCGCGCACGTGCGATATGTTTGTCACAAGGCGCAAAAAATAATTAAAAAGGGCATGCAACACGAGGACTTCCCAGGAGGTCACCCATCCTAGTACTACTCTCGCCCAAGCACGCTTAACTTCAGAGTTCTGATGGGATCCGGTGCTTTAGTGCTGGTATGATCACATCCGATATGTTTCCCCGTCTTCGTCCCTTATGCTTGCCATTCCTAGGTCCGCTCCAAAGACGATTCTACATTCTCACAACCATTACGACCGTTACCTAATAATGGATAATGTCCTATACTACTTACTCTCCCGCTCAATCACGGAGACGAGTTTTCCACGGTTTCCACCCCTCCCTCCATACCGCAACAGCACGAGTTTTTTCCACCCCTTTCAGAACGCGCTCTTCGCGCCACAAAGCCACCCCAAGACGCGCGAGCAATGAGCATCGAGCTTAAACATATCGCAAACGTCAAAAATAATATAACGGGATTAATATATATCGCGCACGTGCGATATGTTTGTCACAAGGCGCAAAAAATAATTAGGAAGGGAATGCAACACAAGGACTTCCCAGGAGGTCACCCATCCTAGTACTACTCTCGCCCAAGCACGCTTAGCTTCGGAGTTCTGACGGGATCCGGTGCTTTAGTGCTGGTATGATCGCATCCGACATGTTTCCTCGTCTTAGTCCCTTATGCTTGCCATTCCCAGGTCCGCTCCAAAGACGATTCTACATTCTCACTACCATTACAACCGTTACCTAACAATGGATAATGTCCTATACTACTTACTCTCCCGCTCAATCACGGAGACGAGTTTTCCACGGTTTCCACCCCTCCCTCCATACCGCAGCAACACGAGTTTTTTCCACCCCTTTCAGAAGGCGCTCTTCGCGCCACAAATCCACCCCAAGACGCGCGAACAATGAGCATCGAGCTTAAACATATTGCAAACGTCAAAAATAATATAACGGGATTAATATATATCGCGCACGTGCGATATGTTTGTCACAAGGCACAAAAAATAATTAAAAAGGGAATGCAACACGAGGACTTCCCAGGAGGTCACCCATCCTAGTACTACTCTTGCTCAAGCACGCTTAGCTTCGGAGTTCTGATGGGATCCGGTGCTTTAGTGCTGGTATGATCGCATCCGACATGTTTCCCCGTCTTCGTCCCTTATGCTTGCCACTCCCAGGTCCGCTCCAAAGACGATTCTACATTCTCACTACCATTACAACCGTTCCCTAACAATGGATAAGGTCCTATACTACTTACTCTCCCGCTCAATCACGGAGACGAGTTTTCCACGGCTTCCACCCCTCCCTCCATACCGCAGCAACACGAGTTTTTTCCACCCCTTTCAGAACGCGCTCTTCGCGCCACAAAGCCACCCCAAGACGCGCGAGGAATGAGCATCGAGCTTAAACATATCGCAAACGTCAAAAATAATATAACGGGATTAATATATATCGCGCACGTGCGATATGTTTGTCACAAGGCGCAAAAAATAATTAAAAAGGGAATGCAACACGAGTACTTCCCAGGAGGTCACCCATCCTAGTACTACTCTCGCCCAAGCACGCTTAACTTCAGAGTTCTGATGGGATCCGGTGCCTTAGTGCTGGTATGATCGCATCCGACATGTTTCCGTGTCTTTGTCCCTTATGCTTGCCATTCCCAGGTCCGCTCCAAAGACGATTCTACATTCTCACTACCTTTACAACCGTTACCTAACAGTGGATAATGTCCTATACTACTTACTCTCCCGCTCAATCACGGAGACGAGTTTTCCACGGTTTCCACCCCTCCCTCCATACCGCAGCAACACGAGTTTTTTCCACCCCTTTCAGAACGCGCTCTTGGCGCCACAAAGCCACCCCAAGACGCGCGAGCAATGAGCATCGAGCTTAAACATATCGCAAACGTCAAAAATAATATAACGGGATTAATATATATCGCGCACGTGCGATATGTTTGTCACAAGGCGCAAAAAATAATTAAAAAGGGAATGCAACACGAGGACTTCCCAGGAGGTCACCCATCCTAGTACTACTCTCGCCCAAGCACGCTTAGCTTCGGAGTTCTGATGGGATCTGGTGCTTTAGTGATGGTATGATCGCATCCGACATGTTTCCCCGTCTTCGTCCCTTATGCTTGCCACTCCCAGGTCCGCTCCAAAGACGATTCTACATTCTCACTACCATTACAAACGTTCCCTAACAATGGATAATGTCCTATACTACTTACTCTCCCGCTCAATCACGGAGACGAGTTTTCCACGGTTTCCACCCCTCCCTCCATACCGCAGCAACACGAGTTTTTTCCACCTCTTTCAGAAGGCGCTCTTCGCGCCACAAAGCCGCCCCAAGACGCGCGAGCAAGGAGCATCGAGCTTAAACATATCGCAAACGTCAAAAATAATATAACGGGATTAATATATATCGCGCACGTGCGATATGTTTGTCACAAGGCGCAAAAAATAATTAAAAAGGGAATGCAACACGAGGACTTCCTAGGAGGTCACCCATCCTAGTACTACTCTCGCCCAAGCACGCTTAACTTCGGAGTTCTGATGGGATCCGATGCTTTAGTGCTGGTATGATCGCATCCGACATGTTTCCCCGTCTTCGTCCCTTATGCTTGCCACTCCCAGGTCCGCTCCAAAGACGATTCTACATTCTCACTACCATTACAACCGTTCCCTAAGAATGGATAATGTCCTATACTACTTACTCTCCCGCTCAATCACGGAGACGAGTTTTCCACGGCTTCCACCCCTCCCTCCATACCGCAGCAACACGAGTTTTTTCCACCCCTTTCAGGACGCGCTCTTCGCGCCACAAAGCCGCCCCAAGACGCGCGAGGAATGAGCATCGAGCTTAAACATATCGCAAACGTCAAAAATAATATAACGGGATTAATATATATCGCGCACGTGCGATATGTTTGTCACAAGGCGCAAAAAATAATTAAAAAGGGAATGCAACACGAGGACTTCCCAGGAGGTCACCCATCCTACTACTACTCTCGCCCAAGCACGCTTAACTTCAGAGTTCTGATGGGATCCGGTGCTTTAGTGCTGGTATGATCGCATCCGACATCTTTCCCCGTCTTCGTCCCTTATGCTTGCCACTCCCAGCTTCGCTCCAAAGACGATTCTACATTCTCACTACCATTACAACCGTTCCCTAACAATGGATAATGTCCTATACTACTTACTCTCCCGCTCAATCACGGAGACGAATTTTCCACTGTTTCCACCCCTCCATCCATACCGCGGCAACACGAGTTTTTTCCACCCCTTTCAGAACGCGCTCTTCGCGCCACAAAGCCGCCCCAAGACGCGCGAGCAATGAGCATCGAGCTTAAACATATCGCAAACGTCAAAAATAATATAACGGGATTAATATATATC
>NC_057807.1:84526017-84551062 GCF_018294505.1 Triticum aestivum
CAGGAGGTCACCCATCCTAGTACTACTCTCGCCCAAGCACGCTTAGCTTCGGAGTTCTGATGGGATCTGGTGCTTTAGTGATGGTATGATCGCATCCGACATGTTTCCCCGTCTTCGTCCCTTATGCTTGCCACTCCCAGGTCCGCTCCAAAGACGATTCTACATTCTCACTACCATTACAAACGTTCCCTAACAATGGATAATGTCCTATACTACTTACTCTCCCGCTCAATCACGGAGACGAGTTTTCCACGGTTTCCACCCCTCCCTCCATACCGCAGCAACACGAGTTTTTTCCACCTCTTTCAGAAGGCGCTCTTCGCGCCACAAAGCCGCCCCAAGACGCGCGAGCAAGGAGCATCGAGCTTAAACATATCGCAAACGTCAAAAATAATATAACGGGATTAATATATATCGCGCACGTGCGATATGTTTGTCACAAGGCGCAAAAAATAATTAAAAAGGGAATGCAACACGAGGACTTCCTAGGAGGTCACCCATCCTAGTACTACTCTCGCCCAAGCACGCTTAACTTCGGAGTTCTGATGGGATCCGATGCTTTAGTGCTGGTATGATCGCACCCGACATGTTTCCCCGTCTTCGTCCCTTATGCTTGCCACTCCCAGGTCCGCTCCAAAGACGATTCTACATTCTCACTACCATTACAACCGTTCCCTAAGAATGGATAATGTCCTATACTACTTACTCTCCCGCTCAATCACGGAGACGAGTTTTCCACGGCTTCCACCCCTCCCTCCATACCGCAGCGACACGAGTTTTTTCCACCCCTTTCAGGACGCGCTCTCCGCGCCACAAAGCCGCCCCAAGACGCGCGAGGAATGAGCATCGAGCTTAAACATATCGCAAACGTCAAAAATAATATAACGGGATTAATATATATCGCGCACGTGCGATATGTTTGTCACAAGGCGCAAAAAATAATTAAAAAGGGAATGCAACACGAGGACTTCCCAGGAGGTCACCCATCCTACTACTACTCTCGCCCAAGCACGCTTAACTTCAGAGTTCTGATGGGATCCGGTGCTTTAGTGCTGGTATGATCGCATCCGACATCTTTCCCCGTCTTCGTCCCTTATGCTTGCCACTCCCAGCTCCGCTCCAAAGACGATTCTACATTCTCACTACCATTACAACCGTTCCCTAACAATGGATAATGTCCTATACTACTTACTCTCCCGCTCAATCACGGAGACGAATTTTCCACTGTTTCCACCCCTCCATCCATACCGCGGCAACACGAGTTTTTTCCACCCCTTTCAGAACGCGCTCTTCGCGCCACAAAGCCGCCCCAAGACGCGCGAGCAATGAGCATCGAGCTTAAACATATCGCAAACGTCAAAAATAATATAACGGGATTAATATATATCACGCACGTGCGATATGTTTGTCACAAGGCGCAAAAAATAATTAAAAAGGGAATGCAACACGAGGACTTCACAGGAGGTCACCCATCCTAGTACTACTCTCGCCCAAGCACGCTTAACTTCGGAGTTCTGATGGGATCCGGTGCTTTAGTGCTGGTATGATCGCATCCGACATGTTTCCCCGTCTTCGTCCCTTATGTTTGCCACTCCCAGGTCCGCTCCAAAGACCATTCTACATTCTCACTACCATTACAATCGTTCCCTAACAATGGATAATGTCCTATACTACTTACTCTCCCGCTCAATCACGGAGATGAGTTTTCCACGGCTTCCACCCCTCCCTCCATACCGCAGCAACACGAGTTTTTTCAATCCCTTTCAAAACGCGCTCTTCGCGCCACAAAGCCGCCCCAAGACGCGCGAGGAATGAGCATCGAGCTTAAAGATATCGCAAACGTCAAAAATAATATAACGGGATTAATATATATCGCGCACGTGCGATATGTTTGTCACAAGGCGCAAAAAATAATTAAAAAGGGAATGCAACACGAGGACTTCCCAGGAGGTCACCCATCCTACTACTACTCTCGCCCAAGCACGCTTAACTTCAGAGTTCTGATGGGATCCGGTGCTTTAGTGCTGGTATGATCGCATCCGACATCTTTCCCCGTCTTCGTCCCTTATGCTTGCCACTCCCAGCTTCGCTCCAAAGACGATTCTACATTCTCACTACCATTACAACCGTTCCCTAACAATGGATAATGTCCTATACTACTTACTCTCCCGCTCAATCACGGAGACGAATTTTCCACTGTTTCCACCCCTCCATCCATACCGCGGCAACACGAGTTTTTTCCACCCCTTTCAGAACGCGCTCTTCGCGCCACAAAGCCGCCCCAAGACGCGCGAGCAATGAGCATCGAGCTTAAACATATCGCAAACGTCAAAAATAATATAACGGGATTAATATATATCGCGCACGTGCGATATGTTTGTCACAAGGCGCAAAAAATAATTAAAAAGGGAATGCAACACGAGGACTTCACAGGAGGTCACCCATCCTAGTACTACTCTCGCCCAAGCACGCTTAGCTTCGGAGTTCTGATGGGATCTGGTGCTTTAGTGATGGTATGATCGCATCCGACATGTTTCCCCGTCTTCGTCCCTTATGCTTGCCACTCCCAGGTCCGCTCCAAAGACGATTCTACATTCTCACTACCATTACAACCGTTCCCTAACAATGGATAATGTCCTATACTACTTACTCTCCCGCTCAATCACGGATACGAGTTTTCCACGGCTTCCACCCCTCCCTCCATACCGCAGCAACACGAGTTTTTTCCACCCCTCTCAGGACGCGCTCTTCGCGCCACAAAGCCGCCCCAAGACGCACGAGCAATGAGCATCGAGCTTAAACATATCGCAAACGTCAAAAATAATATAACGGGATTAATATATATCGCGCAGGTGCGATATGTTTGTCACCAGGCGCAAAAAATAATTGAAAAGGGAATGCAACACGAGGACTTCCTAGGAGGTCACCCATCCTAGTACTACTCTCGCCCAAGCACGCTTAACTTCGGAGTTCTGATGGGATCCGGTGCTTTAGTGCTGGTATGATCGCATCCGACATGTTTCCCCGTCTTCGTCCCTTATACTTGCCACTCCCAGGTCCGCTCCAAAGACGATTCTACATTCTCACTACCATTACAACCGTTCCCTAACAATGGATAATGTCCTATACTACTTACTCTCCCGCTCAATCACGGAGACGAATTTTCCACGGTTTCCACCCCTCCATCCATACCGCGGCAACACGAGTTTTTTCCACCCCTTTCAGAACGCGCTCTTCGCGCCACAAAGCCGCCCCAAGACGCGCGAGCAATGAGCATCGAGCTTAAACATATCGCAAACGTCAAATATAATATAACGGGATTAATATATATCACGCACGTGCGATATGTTTGTCACAAGGCGCAAAAAATAATTAAAAAGGGAATGCAACACGAGGATTCCCAGGAGGTCACCCATCCTAGTACTACTCTCGCCCAAGCACACTTAAGTTCGGAGTTCTGATGAGATCCGGTGCTTTAGTGCTGGTATGATCGCATCCGACATGTTTCCCCGTCTTCGTCCCTTATGCTTGCCCCTCCCAGGTCTGCTCCAAAGACGATTCTACATTCTCACTACCATTACAACCGTTCCCTAACAATGGATAATGTCCTATACTACTTACTCTCCCACTCAATCACGGAGACGAGTTTTCCATGGCTTCCACCCCTCCCTCCATACCGCAGCAACACGAGTTTTTTCCACCCCTTTCAGAACGCGCTCTTCGCGCCACAAAGCCGCCCCAAGACGCGCGAGCAATGAGCATCAAGCTTAAACATATCGCAAACGTCAAAAATAATATAACAGGATTAATATATATCACGCACGTGCGATATGTTTGTCACAAGGTGCAAAAAATAATTAAAAGTGGAATGCAACACGAGGACTTCCCAGGAGGTCACCCATCCTAGTACTACTCTCGCCCAAGCACGCTTAACTTCGGAGTTCTGATGCGATCCGGTGCTTTATTGGTGGTATGATCGCATCCGACATGTTTCCCCGTCTTCGTCCCTTATGCTTGGCACTCCCAGGTCCGCTCCAAAGACCATTCTACATTCTCACTACCATTACAATCGTTCCCTAACAATGGATAATGTCCTATACTACTTACTCTCCCGCTCAATCACGGAGATGAGTTTTCCACGGCTTCCACCCCTCCCTCCATACCGCAGCAACACGAGTTTTTTCAACCCCTTTCAAAACGTGCTCTTCGCGCCACAAAGCCGCCCCAAAACGCGCGAGAAATGAGCATCGAGCTTAAAGATATCGCAAACGTCAAAAATAATATAACGGGATTAATATATATCGCGCACGTGCGATATGTTTGTCACAAGGCGCAAAAAATAATTAAAAAGGGAATGCAACACGAGGACTTCCCAGGAGGTCACCCATCCTAGTACTACTCTCGCCCAAGCACGCTTAACTTCGGAGTTTTGATGGGATCCGGTGCTTTAGTGCTCGTATGATCGCATCTGATATGTTTCCCCGTCTTCGTCCCTTATGCTTGCCACTCCCAGGTCCGCTCCAAAGACGATTCTACATTCTCACTACCATTACAACCGTTCCCTAACAATGGATAATGTCCTATACTACTTACTCTCCCGCTCAATCACGGAGACGAGTTTTCCACGGCTTCCACCCCTCCCTCCATACCGCAGCAACACGAGTTTTTTCCACCCCTTTCAGGACGCGCTCTTCGCGCCACAAAGCCGCCCCAAGACGCGCGAGCAATGAGCATCGAGCTTAAAGATATCGCAAACGTCAAAAATAATATAACGGGATTAATATATATCGCGCACGTGCGATATGTTTGTCACAAGGCGCAAAAAATAATTAAAAAGGGAATGCAACACGAGGACTTCCCAGGAGGTCACCCATCCTAGTACTACTCTCGCCCAAGCACGCTTAACTTCGGAGTTTTGATGGGATCCGGTGCTTTAGTGCTCGTATGATCGCATCTGATATGTTTCCCCGTCTTCGTCCCTTATGCTTGCCACTCCCAGGTCCGCTCCAAAGACGATTCTACATTCTCACTACCATTACAACCGTTCCCTAACAATGGATAATGTCCTATACTACTTACTCTCCCGCTCAATCACGGAGACGAGTTTTCCACGGCTTCCACCCCTCCCTCCATACCGCAGCAACACGAGTTTTTTCCACCCCTTTCAGGACGCGCTCTTCGCGCCACAAAGCCGCCCCAAGACGCGCGAGCAATGAGCATCGAGCTTAAACATATCGCAAACGTCAAAAATAATATAACGGGATTAATATATATCGCGCACGTGCGATATGTTTGTCACAAGGCGCAAAAAATAATTAAAAAGGGAATGCAACACGAGGACTTCCCAGGAGGTCACCCATCCTAGTACTACTCTCGCCCAAGCACGCTTAACTTCAGAGTTCTGATGGGATCCGGTGCTTTAGTGCTGGTATGATCGCATCTGACATGTTTCCCCGTCTTCGTCCCTTATGCTTGCCACTCCCAGGTCCGCTCCAAAGACGATTCTACATTCTCACTACCATTACAACCGTTCCCTAACAATGGATAATGTCCTATACTACTTACTCTCACGCTCAATCACGGAGACGAATTTTCCACGGTTTCCACCCCTCCATCCATACCGCGGCAACACGAGTTTTTTCCACCCCTTTCAGAATGCGCTCTTCGCGCCACAAAGCCGCCCCAAGACGCGCGAGCAATGAGCATCGAGCTTAAACATATCGCAAACGTCAAAAATAATATAACGGGATTAATATATATCACGCACGTGCGATATGTTTGTCACAAGGCGCAAAAAATAATTAAAAAGGGAATGCAACACGAGGACTTCCCAGGAGGTCACCCATCCTAGTACTACTCTCGCCCAAGCACGCTTAAGTTCGGAGTTCTGATGAGATCCGGTGCTTTAGTGCTGGTATGATCGCATCCGACATGTTTCCCCGTCTTCGTCCCTTATGCTTGCCACTCCCAGGTCTGCTCCAAAGACGATTCTACATTCTCACTACCATTACAACCGTTCCCTAACAATGGATAATGTCCTATACTACTTACTCTCCCACTCAACCACGGAGACGAGTTTTCCATGGCTTCCACCCCTCCCTCCATACCGCAGCAACACGAGTTTTTTCCACCCCTTTCTGAACGCGCTCTTCGCGCCACAAAGCCGCCCCAAGACGCGCGAGCAATGAGCATCGAGCTTAAAGATATCGCAAACGTCAAAAATAATATAACGGGATTAATATATATCGCGCACGTGCGATATGTTTGTCACAAGGCACAAAAAATAATTAAAAAGGAAATGCAACACGAGGACTTCCCAGGAGGTCACCCATCCTAGTACTACTCTCGCCCAAGCATGCTTAACTTCGGAGTTCTGATGGGATCCGGTGCTTTAGTGCTGGTATGATCGCATCAACATGTCTCCCCGTCTTCGTCCCTTATGCTTGCCACTCCCAGGTCCGCTCCAAAGACGATTCTACATTCTCACTACCAATACAACCATTCCCTAACAATGGATAATGTTCTATACTACTTACTCTCCCGCTCAATCACGAAGACGAGTTTTCCACGGCTTCCACCCCTCCCTCCATACCGCAGCAACACGAGTTTTTTCCACCCCTTTCAGGACGCGCTCTTCGCGCCACAAAGCCGCCCCAAGACGCGCGAGCAATGAGCATCGAGCATAAACATATCGCAAACGTCAAAAATAATATAACGGGATTAATATATATCGCGCACGTGCGATATGTTTGTCACAAGGCGCAAAAAATAATTAAAAAGGGAATGCAACACGAGGACTTCCCAGGAGGTCACCCATCCTAGTACTACTCTCGCCCAAGCACGCTTAACTTCGGAGTTCTGATGGGATCCGGTGCTTTAGTGCTGGTATGATCGCATCCGACATGTTTCCCCGTCTTCGTCCCTTATGCTTGCCACTCCCAGGTCCGCTCCAAAGACAATTGTACATTCTCACTACCATTACAACCGTTCCCTAACAATGGATAATGTCCTATACTACTTACTCTCCCGCTCAATCACGGAGACGAATTTTCCACGGTTTCCACCCCTCCCTCCATACCGCAGCAACAGGAGTTTTTTCCACCCCTTTCAGAATGCGCTCTTCGCGCCACAAAGCCACCCAAGACGCGCGAGCAATGCGCATCGAGCTTAAACATATCGCAAACGTCAAAAATAATATAACGGGATTAATATATATCGCGCACGTGCGATATGTTTGTCACAAGGCGCAAAAAATAATTAAAAGGGGAATGCAACACGAGGACTTCCCAGGAGGTCACCCATCCTAGTACTACTCTCGCCCAAGCACGCTTAACTTCGAAGTTCTGATGGGATCCGATGCTTTAGTGCTGGTATGATCGCATCCGACATGTTTCCCCGTCTTCGTCCCTTATGCTTGCCACTCCCAGGTCCGCTCCAAAGACGATTCTACATTCTCACTACCATTACAACCGTTCCCTAACAATGGATAATGTCCTATACTACTTACTCTCCCGCTCAATCACGGAGACGAGTTTTCCACGGCTTCCACCCCTCCCTCCATACCGCAGCAACACGAGTTTTTTCCACCCCTTTCAGAACGCGCTCTTCACGCCACAAAGCCGCCCCAAGACGCGCGAGCAATGAGCATCGAGCTTAAACATATCGCAAACGTCAAAAATAATATAACGGGATTAATATATATCGCGCACGTGCGATATGTTTGTCACAAGGCGCAAAAAATAATTAAAAAGGGAATGCAACACAAGGACTTCCCAGGAGGTCACCTGAGGGAGTCCTGGACTAGGGGGTGTCCGGACAGCCGGACTATCGTCGTCCGCCGGACTCCAAGACTACGAAGATACAAGATTGAAGACTCTGTCCCGCGTCCCGATGGGACTTTCCTTGGCGTGGAAGGCAAGCTTGGCGATACGGATATGTAGATCTCCTACCATTGTAACCGACTCTGTGTAACCCTAGCCTCCTCCGGTGTCTATATAAACCGGAGGGCTTTAGTCCGTAGGACACAACATACATTACAACAATCATACCATAGGCTAGCTTCTAGGGTTTAGCCTCCTTGATCTCGTGGTAGATCCACTCTTGTACTACCCATATCATCAATATTAATCAAGCAGGACGTAGGGTGTTACCTCCATCGAGAGGGCCCGAACCTGGGTAAAACATCATGTCCCTCGTCTCCTGTTACCATCCGCCTAGACGCACAGTTCGGGACCCCCTACCCGAGATCCGCCGGTTTTGACACCGACATTGGTGCTTTCATTGAGAGTTCCTCTGTGCTGTCACCGATAGGCCCGATGGCATCTTCAACCAACAACGCTGTCCAGGGTGAGACTTTTCTCCCCGGACAGTTCTTCATATTCGGCGGCTTCGCACTGCGGGCTAATTCACTTGGCCATCTGGAGCAGATCGAAAGCTACGCCCCTGGCCATCAGGTCAGATTCGGAAGCCTAAACTTCACGGCCGTTGTCCGCGGAGACTTGATCTTCGACGGACTCGAGCCACAGCCAAGCGCGCCGCACTGTGACGACGGGCATGATCTAGCTCTGCCACTGAACAGTGCCTTGGTGGCCGCACACAAATCCGCTTCGGCCATTAGTCCGGAGCCGATCGCCCAGATCAAGGGCCGGTGGATAGACGCCGCCCCGGGGGCTTCAACATCCACGGCGATGGAGCCGAACACTAATCTTGTCCCCTGCGAAACTCGTGATTCCGAGGCGCCGGACTCCTTGCCGGACTCCGAACCTCCCGCGCCCCTACCAATCGATTCGGATTGGGCGCCGGTTATGGAATTCACCGCCGCGGACATCTTCCAATACTCGCCTTTTGGCGATATCCTGAATTCACTAAAGCATCTCTCGTTATCAGGAGAGTCCTGGCCGGGCTATGGCCAGGATGGTTGGGGTACGGATGACGAAGAAATTCAGAGCCCACCCACCACCCACTTTGTAGCCACTATCGACGATCTAACCGACATGCTAGACTACGACTCTGACGACATCGACGCCATGGATGACGATGCCGGAGACGAACAGGAACCAACGCCCATTGGGCACTGGAAAACCACCTCGTCATATGACATATACATGGTGGATACCCCAAAAGATGGGGACGGCGAAGAAACAGCGGAGGCAGACTCTTTAAAGAAGCAGCCCAAACGCCAGCGTCAGCGGCGCTGCTCTAAATCCCGCCACAGCAAGACTGGAGATTCCGGCACCGGAGATAATAATACCCCAGAGAGTGCCGAAGACAATCCCCTCCAGCAAGACTCAGCGCAGGAGGATGCAGAAGCAAGCCCTCACGAGAGGGCGGCAGACGAAGAGGTTGAGGATCATAACTATATGCCTCCCTCCGAAGACGAAGCAAGCCTCAACGATGACGAATTCGTCGTACCTGAGGATCCCGTCGAACAAGAGCGTTTCAAGCGCAGGCTTATCGCCACAGCAAACAGCCTAAAGAAAAAGCAGCAACAGCTTCAAGCTGATCAGGACCTGCTAGCCGATCGATGGACCGAGGTCCTCGCGGCCGAAGACTATAAACTCGAACGCCCCTCCAAAAGCTACCCAAGACGAAAGCTGCTCCCCCGATTAGAGGAGGAAGCATACATACCTCCATCACCAGCGCACGATATGGCTGACCGACCACCCCGTGGTCGTGACAGAGAGGCATCTAGGGCCCCAGCCAAGACCGTACCCCGGCATCGCTCCAAAAGTACGAAGCCAAGAGGGAACGCGCCGGACTTGCGAGATATATTGGAGGACAAAGCAAGGCAATCCAGATCCATCTACGGATCACGTGGGCGCCCCACGACCCATGACGAATACTGTCGCGCCGGATACAATAACCCCGGTCGGGCCGAGCACAGCAGACAGCGCTCTCTCGAGCTGCATCGCGATATTGCTCAATACAGAGGCGCCGCACACCCACTATGCTTCACTGACGAAGTAATGGATCATCAAATCCTTGAAGGATTTAAACCCGTAAACATTGAATCCTACGATGGCATAACAGACCCCGCGGTTTGGATAGAAGATTATCTTCTCCACATCCATATGGCCCGCGGTGACGATCTCCACGCCATCAAGTACCTCCCACTCAAGCTTAAAGGACCAGCTCGGCATTGGCTTAACAGCCTGCCCGCAGAGTCAATTGGGTGCTGGGAAGACCTGGAGGCCGCATTCCTTGATAACTTCCAAGGCACGTATGTGCGACCACCAGACGCCGATGACCTAAGCCACATCATTCAGCAGCCAGACGAATCGGCCAGACAATTCTGGACACGGTTCTTGACGAAGAAAAATCAAATCGTTGATTGTCTGGATGCAGAGGCCCTTGCAGCCTTCAAACATAACATCCGGGACGAATGGCTAGCCCGGCACCTGGGGCAGGAAAAGCCGAAATCCATCAGCCCTCACATCGTTAATGACCCGCTTTTGCGCGGGAGAGGACAGCTGGCTAGCTCGCAGCAACAATCTCCGTAAAAATACTGGCAGTCCGGATACTAAGGATAACAACGGTAGGTCACGTCGAAACAAAAACAAACGCCGCATTAACGGCGACGATAAGGAGGATACGGCAGTCAACGCCGGATTCCGAGGCTCTAAACCCGGTCAGCGGAAGAAGCCATTCAAAAGAACCACTCCCGGTCCGTCCAATCTGGACCGAATACTCGACCGCTTATGCCAGATACATGGCACCTCTGAAAAGCCAGCTAACCACACTAATAGAGATTGCTGGGTGTTCAAGCAGGCCGGCAAGTTAATTGCCGAAAACAATGACAAGGGGCTAAACAGCGACGACAAGGAAGAGACCCGACCGCCGAACAATAGAGGACAGAAGGGTTTCCCCCCACAAGTGCGGACGGTGAATATGATATACGCGACCCATATACCCAAGAGGGAGAGGAAACGCGCACTAAGGGACGTCTATGCGATGGAGCCAGTCGCCCCGAAGTTCAATCCATGGTCCTCTTGTCCGATCACTTTCGATCGAAGAGACCATCCGACCAGCATACGCCATGGCGGATTCGCCGCATTGGTTTTAGACCCAATCGTCGATGGATTTCACCTCACGAGAGTCCTGATGGACGGCGGCAGTAGCCTGAACCTGCTTTATCAGGATACAGTGCGCAAAATGGGCATAGACCCCTCAAGGATTAAACCTACAAAGACAACCTTTAAAGGTGTCATACCAGGAGTGGAAGCCAACTGTACAGGCTCAGTCACACTGGAAGTGGTCTTCGGATCCCCAGATAATTTCCGGGCGAAGAGTTAATCTTCGACATAGTCCCGTTTCGCAGCGGCTATCACGCTCTGCTCGAACGAACCGCGTTTGCAAAATTCAACGCGGTGCCGCATTATGCATACCTAAAGCTTAAGATGCCAGGCCCTCGTGGAGTCATCACGGTCAATGGGAATACGGAACGCTCCCTCCGGACGGAGGAACATACAGCGGCTCTCGCGGCAGAAGTACAGAGTAGCCTCTTAAGGCAATTCTCCAGTCCGGCCGTTAAACAGCCGGATACAGCAAAACGCGCCCGAAGCAATACCAACCAAGACCACCTGGCGCGATCAGAGCATGCGTAGCAATGCGGCCCCAACCCTTGCCCGCGCATGATCGCAATAATAACACTCCGCGTACATCATTACGCTTTGGAGATACCATGGGCACAGGGGAGGGGGCACGATCGCAACGGACCCAGAGTGCGGTTCGACCACACCGGGGGCTCGCAAGTGTGCCCCCTTTTTTTATATATTTTTTATTTTTCTTTTATGTACACAGGACTCCGTTAACCAGAAGCCCTGTCCGGCGGCGAACCTGCCGAACTCATGATGCAACAGTCAGGGACTAAAGAAGGCTGCGACGAACACTCAGTTGGTCTCAATTACGAGCATTAAATTCGATTATATACACAAAGTCCGCAGCTCACCCCTGGAGGGGGACATGTTTACTTAGTCCAAATCCCTTGCTTACCGCACTATTTGTATCAGTCCGCTCTACTAGCAGACTTTCTTTCATAAATAATGCAGCACCTTTTTGATTGCAATTGCATTACCTTTTATATATATATGCTCATTATATGACATCTTGCGCCCGTATATTTTGGTACGGCATAATACGCCAGGGGCTTGTGTTCCCCACTCTATGGTGTGATAAGTCTGAACACTTTCACAAGTGCGGCACCCCGAACTTATAGCATTATATGAATCAGCTCCGAATCATGTCTTGGGTCAATAGTTGGGTTTGCCCGGCTCCCACGTTTTGGTGCCTTACGTTCCGTTCTGTCGGCTAAGGTGGCACTGGGAGAACCACTGCGATTGCGCCCCGGTTGAGCCGGGCGAGCGCCTCAGTGGAGAAAGCTAAAACTGACTGGCATGATAAGGCGAGAGACTGGTCGCTGTTCGAGAGGTTTTTTCGGGTCCTTAAAGACTCACGCCGCTTCGAGCGAAGTTCCGAACAATGTCCGACGAAGGAGTGGATAGCGCCCCGGATTCGGTCTTCCGAATACCAGGGGCTTCGCCGAAATTTAAAATTATAGAATTCTATGGCTAAGTGAGAGTGTTCAAGCATTATAAGTCCGGTTGCCTTGTTCGTTGTGTTGAGCGCCTCCCTCGATGGACCCAACAATGGGAACAAGAGTGCTCAAGTTTATCCCGAACACCCCAGCACTCGTGGCTTGGGGGCTGAAGCCAACGACTTGCCATCTCTCAGATTTTATAAACGGCCGCACAGAAGGTAATATTTTAAATTAAAAAAGCGTTGCTCAAAGCGCACATGAACAAAGTTTCAGCGCACAGGATAATACATAGCAAATTCACTCAAAGATTACATTTCTGGGGCACTCATCCGCAATATCGCGGGCTCCCTTCAGGACAGATTTATAATACATCTCGGGCGTGCGATACTCCTTGCCCGGTGGCGGTGGGTCCGTGAGAAGCTTCTCCGCATCCAACCTGCCCCATTGCACATTTGTGCGGGCGAGGGCCCGGCGAGCGCCTTCAATACAGGCGGAGCGCTTGATGACATCCACCCAGGGGCATGCATCCACCAGCCGCCGCACGAGGCCAAAGTAGCTCCCGGGCAGGGCTTGTCCAGGCCACAGCCGGACTATAAGGCCCTTCATGGCCTCTTCAGCTACCTTGTGGAGTTCGACCAGCTGCTTCAGCTGGTCGCTTGGGGGCACCGGGTGTCCGGCCTCAGCATACTGAGACCAGAAGACTTTTTCCGTCGAGCTCCCCTCCTCGCCACGATAGAATGCGGCGGCATCAGACACACTACGCGGCAGATCTGCAAACGCCCCTGGAGAGCTCCGAATGCGGGTAAGTGTCAGGTATTTTACATTAACATGCTTGCTTTGCATGAAAAATGCCTTACCCGCCACTATTTTCTTTACATCTTCAACCTCCTGAAGGGCCTTATGGGCTTCGGCCTTGGCGGACTTGGCACTTTCGAGAGCCGAGGCAAGCTCGGACTCTCGAGTCTTGGAGTCACGCTCCAACCTCTCATGTTTCTCCATGAGAGCCTGGAGCTCTTGCCGTACTTCCGCCACCCGTGCCTCCTGCTTTTCTCTCTCTGACCGTTCCGCAGCCGCACTGCATTTGGCCGCGGACACAACCTCCTTCAGGGCTGCCACCTCGTTAGTGGCCCCTGCAATACACACATTATCCTTGTTAATTTTATTGCAACCAAAATCCTTTTCTGTAAGGTAACCATTCAAAGCGGTGTGACTCACCTTCTTTGTCCTCGAGCTGCTTCTTGGCATGGCCGAGCTCTTGCTCGGACCGCTCGAGATCCTTTTTCAGCACATCGACCTCCGCCGTTAGTGTGGCAGAGGTCAGCAGCGCAGCCTGCAAACCCATATTGACATATGTTAAGCAACCCTGCGCATATCTTGTTAGATCCTCAGTCCGGCTTTTCTTTCCGAACACCGAACTGAGCATCAGGGGCTACTGTCTATGCGGTATTACATTACATAATTTTAACTTCTTACCTCAAAGCCTGTTAGAAGGCTGCTGCAGGCTTCGGTCAGCCCGCTTTTGGCGAGCTGAACCTTTTGAATCACCGCACTCATGATAGTGTGGTGTTCTTCCTCGATGGAAGCGCCTTTAAGCGCCTCCAACAAGTTATCCGGCGCCTCCAACAAGTTATCCGGCGCCTCCGGTTGGACGGAGGCCGCCGGTGTCACGGTCTTGCCCTTCTTTCAAAGGGGCCGCTTGCCGGACTCTAGAACCACTGCGGGTTCCGATGTAGAGTCCGGCACAAAGTCCGGGAGGCTGCCTGATGGCGCCTCCAGAGCCTCCTCCTGATGGGTCCCTCTCTGGGATCCCACCTCGGCGTCCTCGTCGGCACGTGGGGTGGAGGCCGTCGGAAGTGAATCCACATCCGACGGGGCCAACAACCCGCTCGATGAGTCAGGGAGATCGTCATCGGCCGGACTACGGACAAAATGCGGCGTTAGAAGGACACTACGCGACATAAAAGATTTTGCATATCAAGGATCCGGATACTTACGATCTCGCCGGACGCCTGGCCCTTGGAGGCCATTCATCCTCGCCAACGGTGGTGTTGGCGAAACTGTCCGGGGGGATAGTTCTCCCCCTCTTGGACCCTTCGGCCTCCCCTATTGGGGAAGCCTTCCTCTTCTTCTCTCCCTCTTCTGGGAGAGAAACCTCCTCGTCTTCGGGGGAGGAGTCCGCCTCGTCGTCGGACACCTGATTGCAGGAACTCTTTCGAGTCCCCGCGGCCACCTTCTTGGCCTTCTTCTCCGGCACCACATGCGGTGCCGGAACCAGCAGCCCTGCTAAACGGGCATCCACTGGGTCTTCTGGCATGGGAGCCGGGCTGATAAGCTGCTTGGCCTTCTCCATCCATTCCTGTCAAAGGAAAGGAAAGAATGAAACCCTCTTACAATCAATTCGATTACTGCAAAGTGTCCCGTAATGGGGTTGAATCACTTACCTCGTCAGTTGGATACTGCGAGCTGAATCCGCGATCTTCCGTGGTGGATGCGGGGGCTTCGGCGCCCTTAAACAGCACCCTCCAGGCGCCTTCGTATGTCGTATCGAAGAGCCCGCTCAGCGCCTGGTGCTGTTCCGGATTGAACTCCCACAGATTGAATGCCCGTTCTTGGCATGGGAGAATCCGGCGGATGAGCATGACTTGGACCACGTCGACGAGCCTGAGCTTATTGCTCACCAGCTTCTGGATGCAGGTTCGGAGTCCAGTCACCTCCTTCGAATCACCCCACAGCAAGCCCTTCTCTTTCCAGGAGGTGAGCTGCGTGGGGACGCCAGATCTAAACTCGGGGGCCGCCGCCCATGTGGGCTTGCGCGGCTCGGTGATGTAGAACCACCCCGATTGCCACCCCTTGACGGAGTCCACGAAGGCCCCTTCGAGCCAAAGGACGTTGGGTAATTTACCCAACATGGCACCTCCGCATTCCGCTTGCGTATCCAGCACAACCTTCGGCTTGACGTTGAAGGTCTTGAGCCACAGGCCGAAGTGGGGCCGGATGCAGAGGAAGGCCTCGCACACGACGATGAACGTCGAGATGTTGAGGATGAAGTTCGACGCCAGATCGTGGAAATCCAGGCCGTAATAGAACATGATCCCCTGGACGAATGGATGGAGCGGAAAGCCCAGTCCGCGGAGGAAGTGGGGAAGGAAGACGACCCTCTCGTGAGGCCCAGGGGTAGGGACGAGCTGCCCCTCGTTGGGCAGCCGATGCGCGATATCGCCGGAAAGATATCCGGCGCTGCGCAGTCTGGTGATGTGCTCCTCCTTAACGGTGGAGGCCAACCATTTGCCTCCCGCTCCGGACATATTCGGAGAAGGTCGAGGCGAGATGCGCGAGCTTGGGCATTGGAGCTTGAGTACACGGAGGTGGATAAGCCAAGGAGGAAGAAGGCGTAGGTGAGAAGGTAAATCCTTATCCCTTATATGTAGGTGGACGAAAACTGTGTGTCCCGCTGGCCTGATAAAACTCGCTTATCCCCCAAGCGCCACCATCAATGGCGCGGTTGGGTTACCCACGTCCGTATTGATGAGAATCCCAGAATAAGGGGAACACGATCTCTGCTTCGACAAGACGTGCCAAGGAAACCGCTTCGCTAAACGTGCTGAGGTGGTATAGTAAAAAACGATTCAAACAAAGGCTTGGTAGCGGTGTGATGTCACGCCGCATAATACGTCAGCAGATTGGACTAGTGTACATTTTATTCTCTCTATGGTAGAATGTGGAATTTATTTTGCAGAGCCGGACACTATCCTGGTGTTCATGATCTTCTCTGGATTATTCAAGGGAGGAACCCGCCTTGCAATGCCGAACATTATGCGCGCCGGACTTATCGTCATTGAAGCCTGGTTCAGGGGCTACTGAGGGAGTCCTGGACTAGGTGGTGTCCGGACAGCCGGACTATCATCGTCCGCCGGACTCCAAGACTACGAAGATACAAGATTGAAGACTCTGTCCCGTGTCCGGATGGGACTTTCCTTGGCGTGGAAGGCAAGCTTGGCGATACGGATATGTAGATCTCCTACCATTGTAACCGACTCTGTGTAACCCTAGCCTCCTCCGGTGTCTATATAAACCGGAGGGCTTTAGTCCGTAGGACACAACATACATTACAACAATCATACCATAGGCTAGCTTCTAGGGTTTAGCCTCCTTGATCTCGTGGTAGATCCACTCTTGTACTACCCATATCATCAATATTAATCAAGCAGGACGTAGGGTTTTACCTCCATCGAGAGGGCCCGAACCTGGGTAAAACATCGTGTCCCTCGTCTCCTGTTACCATCCGCCTAGACGCACAGTTCGGGACCCCCTACCCGAGATCCGCCGGTTTTGACACCGACATCACCCATCCTAGTACTACTCTCGCCCAAGCACGCTTAACTTTGGAGTTTTGATGGGATCCGGTGCTTTAGTGCTGGTATGATCGCATCCGACATGTTTCCCCGTCTTCGTCCCTTATGCTTGCCACTCCCAGGTCCGCTCCAAAGACGATTCTACATTCTCACTACCATTACAACCGTTCCCTAACAATGGATTATGTCCTATACTACTTACTCTCCCGCTCAATCACGGAGACGAGTTTTCCACGGTTTCCACCCCTCCCTCCATACCGCAGCAACATGAGTTTTTTCCACCCCTTTCAGAACGCGCTCTTCGCGCCACAAAGCCGCCCCAAGACGCGCGCGCAATGAGCATCGAGCTTAAACATATCGCAAATGTCAAAAATAATATAACAGGATTAATATATATCGCGCACGTGCGATATGTTTGTCACAAGGCGCAAAAAATAATTAAAAAGGGAATGCAACACGAGGACTTCCCAGGAGGTCACCCATCCTAGTACTACTCTCGCCCAAGCACGCTTAGCTTCGGAGTTCTGATGGGATCCGGTGCTTTAGTGCTGGTATGATCGCATCCGACATGTTTCCCCGTCTTCGTCCCTTATGCTTGCCACTCCCAGGTCCGCTCCAAAGACGATTCTACATTCTCACTACCATTACAACCGTTCCCTAACAATGGATAATGTCCTATACTACTTACTCTCCCGCTCAATCACGGAGACGAGTTTTCCACGGCTTCCACCCCTCCCTCCATACCGCAGCAACACGAGTTTTTTCCACCCCTTTCAGAACGCGCTCTTCGCGCCACAAAGCCGCCCCAAGACGCGCGAGCAATGAGCATCGAGCTTAAACATATCTCAAACGTCAAAAATAATATAACGGGATTAATATATATCGCACACGTGCGATATGTTTGTCACAAGGCGTAAAAAATAATTAAAAGGGAATGCAACACGAGGACTTCCCAAGAGGTCACCCATCCTAGTACTACTCTCGCCCAAGCACGCTTAACTTCGGAGTTCTGATGGGATCCGGTGCTTTAGTGCTGGTATGATCGCATCCAACATGTTTCCCCGTCTTCGTCCCTTATGCTTGCCACTCCCAGATCCGCTCCAAAGACGATTCTACATTCTCACTACCATTACAACCATTCCCTAACAATGGATAATGTCCTATACTACTTACTCTCCCGCTCAATCACGGAGACGAGTTTTCCACGGCTTCCACCCCTCCCTCCATACTGCAGCAACACGGGTTTTTTCCACCCCTTTCAGAACGCGCTCTTCGCGCCACAAAGCCGCCCCAAGACGCGCGAGCAATGAGCATCGAGCTTAAACATATCGCAAACGTCAAACATAATATACCGGGATTAATATATATCGCGCACGTGCGACATGTTTGTCACAAGGCGCAAAAAATAATTATAAAAGGAATGCAACACGAGGACTTCCCAGGAGGTCACCCATCCTAGTACTACTCTCGCCCAAGCACGCTTAACTTCGGAGTTCTGATGGGATCCGGTGCTTTAGTGCTGGTATGATCGCATCCGACATGTTTCCCCGTCTTCGTCCCTTATGCTTGCCACTCCCAGGTCCGCTCCAAAGACGATTCTACATTCTCACTACCATTACAACCGTTCCCTAACAATGGATAATGTCCTATACTACTTACTCTCCCGCTCAATCATGGAGACGAGTTTTCCACGGTTTCCACCCCTCCCTCCATACCGCAGCAACACGATTTTTTTCCAACCCTTTCTGTCAGGACCCCGATCCTAAGTCACACCGATCTAGCATGTAACGCATCATATCACTTTGCGGCCTCACGCACGGTATTCCCACGGGTGCCACCTTACCTGGCCCGGGACCGTTTGCGCCTTTTGGCTCACGTATATGATAGTGTCGCTACCATCCATATGACAAAGAACCCGGGCTGACATGGCTAGTCGTGAACCCAAAATGGCACTAACTTACAGGGACAGGCATCCATGATCCAGCCTCGAACGTGTCGGTCATCAGCGAGTGAATCCAGGCTGTAGCACTGGGCTAGCAGGACTCCGGTGAACCGGGCTGTAGCGGGCTAACAGGACTCCAGTATTCATCGCGTGACATTTCCCCGAAGGGACAGACACAGGAACGAAGAAGGACACATGCCGGCCAGCCTAAGTGTTCCGGAGCAGTAGCAAGCTACCATGGCTCAGTGGAAACACTAGGAGACATTTCCCGGTAAGAGAGGCTACTAAGGATAAACAACTAGATAGCCAGATCCCACACATACCAAGCATTTCAATAACATACACACAATATGCTCGATATGTGCAAATACAACATGGCATCACAACATGACTCTACGACTCAAGTATTTATTCATTAGGCTCCGAGGAGTGGGAAATTACAAACATGGGTCTCATGACCCAACAATCAGAGCATACAAGTCAAAGCACATGCGGAAGCTTAACATGTCTGAGTACAGACAACTATAAATGAAAAAGGCTGAGAAGCCTGACTATCTACCAGATCCTACCGAGGGCACAAGATCGTAGCTGAGGTAACAAGCTAAACGTCGAAGCCCACGTGGAACTACTAGCGAGACTGACGTCTCTCTGCAAAACATAAAATAGGCAAACGTGAGTACAAATGTACCCAGCAAGACTTACATCAGAACTAGCTACATATGCACCATTATCAACAAGGGGGATGGTGGAGTTTAACTGCAGCAAGCCAGCTTTGACTCGGTGGCTAACCTAAACTACGACTGCAAGTAACTCTTTTGAGGTGGCGCACACGAGTCCACATGTTCACCAACCAATACACCACTATGGAACCGCTTGTCGTGGTTCTAAGCCTGACAGTAGAGTGGGGGTAGGTATGGAGAGGCAAGGTCCTAGCTATGGAGAGGTTGTAAGCACAAAGGATGTACGAGTTCAGGCCCTTCTCGGAAGAAGTAACAACCCTACGTCTCGGAGCCCGGAGGCGGTCGAGTGGATTATGAATGTATGAATTACAAGGTGCCGAACCCCTCTGCCTGTGGAGGGGGGTGGCTTATATAGAGTATGCCAGGACCCCAGCCAGCCCACGCAGGAGAGGGTTTAAGGTGAGTTAAGTCTGGGGCGTTACTGGTAACGCCCCACATAAAGTGCCTTTACTATCATAAAGTCTACTTGATTACAGGCCGTTGCAGTGCAGAGTGCCTCTTGACCTCCTGGTGGTCGAGTGAGTCTTCGTGGTCGAGTCCTTCAGGCTAGTCGAGTGAATCCTCTTTGGTCGACTGGAAGGCGACCTCTTCTAAGGATGTCCTGGGGTAAGTTACTTGGATCAGGTCCATGACCCTACCCTAGGTACATAACCCCATCATTAGCCCCCGAATGGATTGAGGCTTTGAGTGAAGAAGGAGTTGATGTCGTTTCCGATTAACCTTTGCGTTCTGGTTGTGCGCTGTTCTGTACTAAAGAATCTCTTCGTCGACAGGAAACAACTTGACTTCAGTCGACTTGATCCATTCTGCTTTTGCGTCGAGTGATCTTTCAAGCTACGACGATCTCCGAGCGACGGATCGCCGGAAACACCGCGCCTGACAGACCGATTTGTTGCTCGCGGATTCTGCGGGATGCGAAATTTGGGGGCGCGCGCGAAGCGGGGCGGACCGCGGCGTTTGGATGGGACGGGGCATGGACGCCTCGATCTCCGCGCCGCCTTTTTCGCCACGTATCCCGTCTGCATAACTGTTCTAGATATGATTAGATCGACCGGGCCCACCTGTCATCCACTCGGAAGTGACCTTATAAATGTGCCCGGCGGGGATTTCTGTGCTGCGCCTTAGCATTCCCCCTTTCTCTCTGCTTCCTTCCTCCCTGCTCAGCGTGCTCGCTCTCGCCCCCGCACCACTTCCCTTCGCGCATCTCGCCGGCGACCATGGCCAAGGAGAAGACGGCGGCGCTGGAGCGTGCAAAGAAGGCATCGGCATCGGAGAAGGCGAAGGGGAGATCCACCAGCCGCGGAGGGTCCTCGTCCAGATCCCGCCTGCCGAAGGGCTGGGTCCAAGGAGACTGGATCCAGTCGACCATCACGGAGAATGACCTCCTCGACATGGCCAACGAGGGCTTGATCCCCCACGGAGCTGCGAGGCTTCCGGGGAAGGAGTGGCAGCCCCAGCCAGAAGAGGGTGAGTGTGTGCTTTTGGCCACTCATGTTGATCGGGGGTTTTCCTTGCCGCCTAGTGTTTTCTTTCATGGCTTTTTGAACTTCTTCGGAGCGCAGCTCCACCACTTTACCCCAAACTCCATTGCCTATCTTGCTGCGTTCGTGTCCATGTGTGAGGGTTTCTTGGGCTGTCGACCGCACTGGGGTTTGTTCAAACATATATTCACGTGTCGATCTCAGACCGTGAAGAAGGCGAGCCCAGGTGATGAGAGAACCCGAGTCGTCCAAATGTGCGGGGGCCTGGGGATTCAGGAGAGGAATAAGAGCACCTTCCCGCCCATGACCTTTCCCGAGTCCGTTAGAGGCTGGCAGTCGACTTGGTTCTACTGCCAGGTCCAGTCGACGCCAGGGCAGTCGAGTGGACTCCCTCCGTTCACCATGGACCGAGTGAGCAAGCCTTCCCCTCTGAAGCTGATTCCGGAGGAGAGAGCCGACGTGAAGATGTTGATGGAGCGCGTGGTGCAGTTGGTTCGGGAGGGAGTGACAGGCATGGACCTCCTGGAGGTTTTCCTCAGGCGTCGCATCCAGCCTCTCCAATTCCGGAGCCACTGCATGTGGTTGTACTGTGGGACCGAAGACGAGACTAGAGTCCATCCAGAAGCAGTCGATGATGTCACTCTGGAAAGATGGATGGCAGCCGTCACCGGAAACAAGGACAACCCGCGCGGAGCCAGAAGGGTTCCTCCACTCGACCACAACAGCGACTCAAACAAGGTACACTTGCTCTGCTCTCCACTGCGCCCTCGTCGTATTCATTTCTGTTAATCCTGCCGACTGGTCGACTGATTCTTGTCTGGGCATCTGTTAGGCCCTCACCGAGCTGTACTCGATGCCCAATGGGGCACAAGCTTCGACTGAGGAGGGCGAGGCGAGCGGGGGCGAGAGCCAGGAAGAGGAGGAATGGGACTCGGATGTTGCAGAGGACGATGACGACGATGATGATGATGCCGGTGATGAAGACGACGTCGAGGACGAGGAAGAGGAGGAGGAGGAGGTCGTGCCACCGCGCTCGGAAAGGCGGTCGAAGCTCGTCCACGACCCTTCGACTGAACGTGGCAAGGGGGTTGCGACGCAGTCGACCAAGCGCCCTAGGACCACCTCTCCAGCGCCGACTGAAAAGGCGCCGAAGCAGCCCAGGGCGGCCTTGTCGAAGCCGATCAAACTCTTGCCGAAGATGAAGGTGTCCATCCCTACCATATCAGGGTAACCGTGCTGCTCATATTTTCTTATTCTGTGTGAACTTTATTTCTGGTCGACGTTGAAGTTAGTCGACTGATCCTTTTGGAGTTGCAGTGCTGCTACTTCTGAGACCTCGGCCCGGGCTGATGACCACGAGATGGAGGATGCAGCAACTTCGAACCCAGGTACTGTATTCTTAACGCCGTTCTTAGTCGACTGACTCACGATCTCTGATCCTGATTCTTCTCCGCAGCTCCACCCAATACTGTCATCAATCTCCCTGACGACGACGAGGATGAAGAACCACTGGCACGCAGGAAGAGTCGGAACACGCCCGCCAGTAAGGTGCCTCAGGATGTGACGGCGCCTGAGACTCTGACTGTGGAGGAAGAGAACACCACTCGACACACGGTGTCCTTCGCAAATCCACTGATGAGTGCTCCGCAGCCCTCCCTCTTCACGACTCACCACGTCCCAGAGGACCAAGCCGGCGCAGCGAAGGAGGCAATACGCCAGGCGGGACTCATGATGGAGCAGCTGAAGACCATCCGGGACGCGAGCCAGGCAGCTTATGACGCCAGCTCTGCCCTCCAAAGCAATGTCCAGGTCAGTCGACCGCTGTTTGTTCTGTTGGATATGCTACCAAAAACTTTTCTTTTCCGGAATTTATAGCAGTCACCCACTGGGTGTGTCGAATAAACTCCGTGTTAGCGGGGGCACGCTGAGTGCACCCGCTGGGTGTAGTCCCCAAGGCTAAGGCCGACTGCTTGCAGTCGGCCTTAGGCTTTATGATGTCAATCTTTTCGTCAGTCGACTGGTCGACTGGATTTCACAAACCGGTGGGGGCACGCTGAGTGCACCCACTAGGTGTAGTCCCCGAGGCTAAGGTCGACTGCTGGCAGTCGGCCTTAGGCTTTATGATGTCAATTTTTCTTTCAATCGACTATGTCGACTGGATTTCACAAACCGGTGGGGGCACGCTGAGTGCACCCACTGGGTGTAGTCCCCGAGACTGTGGTCGACTGCTTGCAGTTGATCACAGTCTTAGAGAATGCATTTTTTTTGAGGTCGACTGGTCGACTTTGCCTTCATCGGGATTAGTGGGGGCACGCTGAGTGCACCCACTGGGTGTAGTCCCCGAGACTACGGTCGAATGCTTGTATTCGGCTGTAGTCTTAGAAACGTGTGTTTTTCCCTTTTTCACTTGGAAGTGAATTATATTTGACATTTAGTCGATTGGTTCTTCGCAGAACTCCTGTGATCTTATGGCTCGCTACTCAGAGCTGGAACAAAAACATACTCAAGTCGAGCTGAGCTTGAAGCTGGTTCAGGAGAAGCTGACAAAGGCAAAGGAGGAGACCGAAGGTATGTTCGGTGAGACCCTGGTGACTGCTTTTCCCCTTGCTTGTTTCAAAATCTGATCTTGCTGTAACTTGCAGGTAAGGTAAGGGAGGCCCAGCAGAAGAAAGACCTTGAGCTAGCTGAGAAGATCAAGCTTGCTGACGAGAAGTTAGCTTCAGTCACCAAGCTCGAACAAGACAATACCAATCTGAAGGCTGCTCTTGGGATTGCCAACAAGGAAGTCAGTCGACTGAAAGCTGATAAAGCTGCCCTGACCGATCAAGTCAGCAAATTGACTGAGAAGAAAACTGAACTGGAGGCCTTCCTGAGTGGCCTTGCCAAGAAGCTGTTTCTTATGCTTGAAGGTAAACCTCCATGTTTGGCAAATATTTCCAATTGTGGCTTTTTCCATTCGACTATCCCCTTGACTTAGTGATCCTCGTTGCAGAATTTTGTCAAAACTTTGAAGAAGAAACCAGCCGACTGGAGCCGAACCTCGACCCCGTCAATTCTCCGGTGAACGACGAAGTTGCCATGGATGTTTTCCGACTGGAGTCTCGCGTTGCAGCTGTCGTGGACTATCTCGCAAGGCTGAAGGCCGCCACATCTCGCATCGACTCGACGCTCTGGCCTGAGGAGACACTTCAGACTGACCTTGAGTCGCTGATGGCCCGCTTGAACACGATCCCTGGTCGAGTGCAGGAGTGGAAGAAGTCTTCGGCTCGGTGTGGTGCAGATGTCGCTCTGTGTCTGGCCCGAGTCCACTGCAAAGATGCGCGAGAAGAGAAGCTGGCGGCCCTTCGAGTGGCCAATACCAAGAAGCACGACTTCAGGTCCTTTATGGAAACTTTCCTTGCAGCTGCCACTCGGATCGCCGACGGAATTGACCTTGATGAATTTGTTGCACCTTCCAGCCCTCCACGGGAGGGGTAAAAAACTTCTTCTGGCTCGACGCTTTAAATTTGCCTCGGTATGCCGAGTGGAATTGTAACCGACAAACCTTAACGGGCTTGACGCCTGAGCACTTTCGGTTCCTTTAGATATCGATTCAAACTTGAATTTGGCGCTTGAATATGATTGCCTTCGGCTCAAAATGTCTTTTGCAGGTTCAAAGCAAGGCGCCTTTATTGCAATCGACTTATTCTTTAGTCCACTTAGGCGAGCACTGGCTGCGGCTAAGCCCTCCGAGTGAGAAGTTTTATTCTTCACTCGGTAGGATTTTGATAACTTAGGCGAGTGCTTGGACTGCAGCTAAGCCCCCGAGTGAGAGGGTTGCTCTTCACTCGGTAGGATTTCGGTAACTTAGGCGAGTGCTTGGACTGCAGCTAAGCCCCCGAGTGAGAGGGTTGCTCTTCACTCGGTAGGATTTTTATAACTTAGGCGAGCATGAGGCTGCAGCTAAGCCCCCGAGTGAGAGGGTTGCTCTTCACTCGGTAGGATTTTGATAACTT